>NC_074716.1:33886512-33999012 GCF_947242115.1 Biomphalaria glabrata
TGGTCCAATCTCATTTGTGGACCAGTGGGGGGGAGGGGTATCTAGGAGTTGGTTTTCCGTGCAGCCTTAAGGCGCTCAGTAAACGCAACTCTGCCCGAGTCGGGTGTCGACCACGCTTCCCACCATAATATTTAGGGCCTATAACTATATACTCTAACATTGTTTTTTTCTGATGCTCTTGTTTTACTTTCCATGACTTCCCCTTATGATCAATTGTAACTCTAAAAGTATCTTTTTCTCTCCTCTCTTATTTCTTCAGGAAACATTAAAAAATACTTTTTTCTTTATATCATCAAAAAGATATAACAAAACATGTAGCAATTTAATCTGATTAACCAGGAGCAAAACCAATACTCTTTTACCCTCAACCATTCCCTGCCATCCTGCATACATGAAGATTTAGCTCTCAGAGGTTGTTGAATTACTGTATAGACAAGACTGTCTATAGAAGGTGTTTGGGAAGCATAATTTAGCGTAGGTAATATCAAACATTGGCATTTTAAAACTGCATCAATAATTTTAAAATTTTCAGGATTCACTGGAGGAGAAAGAATGTAATTAAGGCGAACAGCAGACGAATACTGTACTAGAAACTGAATCAAAATCTAATGGCTTAGAGAACACACTCTTTTTTTTTTTTACAATTTTTTGAATAAAATTAATATCTTATATATTACAGACATTACTTCAAAAAAGAAGATAATTAAGTCCTATGCATCTCAAGTGTCAATCTTTTCATGCAAGTTAATCAATGACTTAAACTCTTCAAAGTTATTGGTTTGCCTGGCTGATTCAGGCAACCCATTCCATTCTTTTATGGCATTAAGGAAGAAAGACCACTTGTAAGGATTCGTTCTAGCATATGAAATAAGAAATGTGCTTCTATCTTTATGTCTTTCTGAGTATTTCATTAGCTTTTGTTTTTCTATCTGTAAATTATGGTTTAGTGTTTCATGTATTATAGCTGCTTTACTTTTTATTCTTCTGTCCTAAAGTGCCTCTAAGTTGAGTGATTTGCATATAGGCTACTACAAAAACATGTATTTGGAAAAATTGAAAAGAAAATGCACACACATATACACACATGCATGCACTCACTCATCCACACAAGCACACACACATATACATTTATTTATTTATTTATCTTAGTACCTGTATCCTTGACCATGAGACATATTTAATTCTGTAATAGGCTTAGTCTGGGCCAGATTCAGTCTTTGTGGTTTACTAGGAGCTCTACTGTTAGAGTGATTCTGTTGTCTAACAGGTGCATTAGATGTAGATTTATCTCTGTATAGAAATGTTTATTATTTATAAAATACATTTATTTACTATGAAATTTGAGTTTGAAGCTGCTCTTACTAAATTCATTTTGGAAAATCATACAAACATCCATTCATAAAGGAAAATCATTCCTAGAAGTCTACTTAACTGTACCCAGAAGCCTGCCTACATGTACTCATAGAAATTGACCTACCTGTATTCATGCCCATAAGGCAAATCATACTCTCTTTGATAAGGCACTATTGGCTTAGACTGTGTTGAATGGTTTGTTGGTTTCTGTGATATATCAACAGCCTTAGTCCTGCAAACATTGTATTATAAACATTCTGGTTTAGAAGATGGACACTACCAAGATACATAAATGTCAAATTATAACAAATAGTTCTCAAATTTAATTAATATTAAATTTTTTTCAGATAATTAACTCCACCATAAAATACTGTAGATATTAGATATTGTTAATTTTTGCAATGTGACTGATTTATTTATATACATTATTATATTTATTACTGGAGCATTTCAAATATTTTCCATGGATTAAACAATTTCTAATTGGAATTAGCCTTAAGGCAATCTAGGGTGACAGGAATTTACCATTGTCAATAGAAAACCCTAGAGTGAGGTACAGTTTGATCAAAGTAAACACACAACTATTATGCTATTGCATAACAAAAAAACTAATACCTACAATCATATATTTTTACTGAAAGATTGTTTGGATTCAATCAAACAGATTAATAAGTCAATTATTTTAATTTCCTCTCTATTTTAAGAAGCTGATAGTTGTACTTGGACATATATTTCAAAGATATGGTTGCCTGAAGATTTATTCTTTCATACTTTAGTTCATGTTAAAACCAAAGCTTAACAAATAATGGTTTTACTTGCCTGTTCACTACAGAATAGGGCACATCATAGTCCTTACTAGATATTGTTACTGATCTGTAACTAGGTGGCAGTGTGACAGAAGATGAAGATGATGACATATCTTGATGTAGCGATGTATCAGAACTACTCACATATCCTGAATTAATGTAATATATGTCTTGATTCTGTGTTATTTCATTGGGATTATGGATCGAACTTTCAGAATACAAAGATGCAGCAAGTTTTTTTCTGGTTGAGTTTCGAGTTATACTCATTCTTTTAGGTGTATTCCGAAGTAGATTGTTTGTATTTGGTAAAGGTGAGGAATAACGTCTATCCACAGATGAATCTTTGCTGCCTTTTCTATTTAAATTGGAATTAATTGTTTTATTGTCTATATAATCCATGAAATTAATTTGAGTATTTAAATTATCAATGTTTGTGGTTGTGTCCCTTTTTAATGAAATATTAGAGGTAACTTTTGATTTTGTATCAGACTTTTTATTGTTTGATCTACAATGTCTACAAGCACAAACTATAATAATGATCAAGATAATCAGAGCTACTCCTGAGGCTACGCCTGCTGCAACAGGTATGATGGGAAAACTAGAACTTAAATCACAGCATGAGCTCTTAACACCTGTGGAAAAAAACATAAAATAATCATTGATCTGCATTATTTTGTCATTAAATTGAGGCTAATCTTGAATTATTACTCAAAGTAGTTTTTAGATGTCATAAAAAATCTATAGATGATAAATACCACAATATAAGGGCATTTCTTTATTTAATGTCTTTTTATTACATTTTAGCTTTATATTGCAACATGGTGCAATATCCAATTTTACATCTACTTTAAATTATAAAACAATATGGCACATTTTTTAGCTTTAATGTTTCAACCATGTAAAACTAGCATTATTAAAATGATAAAATTTCCTTACATTCAACAGTAATATTGATTAGTTTCTCTGTAGTAGAATCATTATCAACACGGCAAGAAAGATAGGAAAGATTGCCACAAGGAATATTGTGAAACACATGTAAAATATTGTCAGGAAGCTCAGCTTCATCCATGACACTCTCAAAACCATCAAGAAAATGATAAGACAGAATTAGCTTGTATCCTTGAATGTCATCCCCGGTACAGTTCACAGACACATCACTTCCCTGTGTCACTGTTACTACATCAGATTTCCAATTGGCAGTAAAGGAAGTCACAGGACTATTGCCTGATGAAGAAAGAAAAAAAAAAGGTAATAAGTAAAGACAACTTTAGGAAAATCTTGGACCAATATGGATATTTTTAGTTGTTGTTTTTAATACTTTTAAATGTTAATTTTAAAACATTACAAGATACCCAATAAACAGTTGTTGTTTTTTTCTAAGATCATCAATTATTCCTTTTGTTATTACAGCAGTAATAGAATGTTGTATAAATCTCAATTGATATCTTTGCTAAAGTTCTTTACAAATATTTACACACATCTTTCAACATATAAGCTATATAATTTATACACACACAAAAAACAACCACAATAACAAATGCAATGAAAGCCAAGAAATAAGTTTACCAACCTGCTCCATAATATAAATGAATGAATTTTCTGGAATCCTCTGCTCCATTCACCTGGCATCTAGTGATTGTATTCCTTAATTCTATAACATTTGTCAAGTTATATTCTAGAATTTGAGGAATTGTTGTGGTAGCTAGAACTTGGTTAGTAGCTTGATTGTAAAGAGAGAATGTAGAGCCAGTTTGACCAATAGCTACACATCTGATAGTTACAGGGCTATTGTTAATCACAAGTAGATATCCACTTCTCTGATTGGCTGTTACAGCAATTACTTTAGGCCTGTCTGAATATCATCACATTCAAATGAAATTTTTTTAGTTACATAGCATAAGCCAAATAGCATAAATTATGTTTACAAGTTACAGTTAAATGTAAAATTTAGTTTACACAAAAATAAAGCTACTTAAATTGACAATATGTCTGTTGTCAGCTTATAATATATTAGTATTAATAAAAAAAAATAGAGATTTTTTTTTTTACATTTTTTTACATTTTTCTATGAAAAGTCTTAATTTTGCTTGCAATTACTTAACATTATAAAATACAAGGAAGCTGTCCATGGGATGATGTAATATATTATTAAAATATAAATTTGCTAAAGAGTGAAGGAATAAATGAAAATGTACATAACATTTAATGTATACTTGTCAAAATTATACAAAGTATATAGGTTTGCAGTACAACAATATCTTATTATTTATTATTTTACCTTGAACTGGAACAAGTAGAAGACTCCAATTGTTGTAAATCTCATAAGTGTATCCTAAATTAACATCAGGATAAACACCCACCCGAAAAACTGCAGAGCTGTTCCAGACAGCATCTTTGATTTGAAAACTTAGCAAACAGGTAGTGAATGTCAAGTTGTTTGTGACTGACCAGGTATTGTTGTAGGTGGATGACCGTGAAGACACATTGAGCTGTCCCTAAACATTAAAAGATGAAAATTGAATCATTAAAGAAGTCTTAGTTTTAGTCTTAGATTTATTAGAGAAAAAAAAGTATTTATAATGTCTTCAAAAATGTGTGTCTTTAACCATCTTCAACCAGTGGTTCCAGTGGTAAACAGCTACAATGCATCCTAACAGAATATTTAGTAGCACCAAAGTTTCTTGGGACAATAATGATGTGGGAGAAAGTGATTTGAACTGAAGAGTGTTTAAAGTTGTATAAAATCATCACTACTATGTTAGCGATACACACCTACTTCCCTTTCAACTTAATACCTAAGGCTCTTATGGCATAGCAATACTTTTGTACAGTATTTTGTGCCTTTTGTTTCGGTGTGACCAGTTTGATGATTAATGCAAATATGCTCTTAAATATGCATGCAACGATTAAAATGTATTTTAAATTACTACATAAGATAATGTTTGTTTGTTGGGGTTGTTTTCTTCATAAGGTGATTTTATAGAAAATTATGAACTATATTAGACCAAATGAAATAAATATGACAAAAATAGTAATTTGAATAGCTTGAAACTCAGGTAATAGAGTTGAGAGAGCATTTAAATAATTTTTATAACATGAACAACTTGTGTAAATTAATTAATTCATTACCTGAAGATATATGTTGCATAAAGCTGAAGGGTAAACAAATGTATTACACTGCACATGAATTGTCTGACCATCAGATTGTGGAACAGGTACATTGCAGTTTGGGATTGTAGGCTTAACTAGAGACCATAAAAAAGTCATGTTTTACATATTGAAATGACATGTAGCTATAAAAGAATTCACACAACAATGACAATGACTGTATTTGATATTTTTATAAAGCTATGCAGCCATAAATTTAGACATACATATGCAACAAAGAATTTAAAGTAACCTAACAAGAAAAAAAGTAGTTTTTTATGATTTAAATGCATCACAATAACACCCATACACCATTAGATTGAAAGGGTTAATTTATAACCTGCATTATGAGATATCCAATCATTAATGATTTAAAATAGAGATTTAATTGTTCTTGCTAATGCTTTAAGCCCAAAACAGGCTGGCAGTTAAGATGAAATATTTTGATTTTCCTTTAAGAAATCTACAATTCCAAGGGAAGTTATTGTATTGAATTTTTGAATATTTTTAAAATATTTTTTTCCCTTTTTCTTTCTGTTTACAATTTCAAATGTGTTTTCCTAAAGAACACTACAATTGTCATTTCATTATAATGGGTGCTAACTAAATAGTTCCTAGTTATACTTTTTTTTTTAGAATAGACAACTTTGTATGATTTTCAAAAACACTTTTACTTCAATGAAAAAAAAACTTTAAGAGGCATGATTAAAGTTTACCCACCCACATAAGCAATAACATATTGTACTTGATATAATCCTACTTAACATAGGTAATAATTCTCTGGCAAATTTGTATTTATTTCCTTAATTTTAAGTCTGGACTATAAACTTTGTGGATCTTGTTTGGCTTCCAATAAAACTCATTTTTTATGCTTTGCAACAAACTCATTTCAAAGGACTTCTTTTGACATCACTGACCAATGGTTCTAAGTTTCCAAAAATAGGCAGTAAATGTATTGTTGACCCTGCATTGGGCTTCCAGACCAGGACGCCGGACAGATTTGACCAATAGAAGAGAATTTTTTTTGCTACCAGTACTGGGAATACTGGCCAGGTAATCTGAAAAAAAAAAAGAAAATATTAACTCTGTGATGGTTTGATCTACATCCAGAGTCCAAAAATAATTATTGTTGCTTTAAAATATGCCTAACTTATGGTAATATTCTTTCAGATTCAGCAATTACTGATGTGAGGTGATGTTCCATCCCTTTAAGACATATCTAGATGTAATAGAGTTTGTCTGTTTAGGACAAAGGGAAACGGCAGATGGTTTTTTCAAATTTGAGTAATTGGCATATTTAAATTCTGCGTAAAAAGTAGTAATAGTAAATATTTTACAATTTTTATCATTTGTGAATGGGTTTGACTGGACTGGTTTTCTTTCATAAGGGGTATTTGTTTAGTTTTGTTTAAGCTATTTTACAGTGAGACTCAGTGACTGAGAAATTGTATTTATTTTATAGATAAATATCTGCTACAACATACCATTGGGCTCATTATTAGTGCAGTTGGTGTTAGCACAGTTGGCAACAACTCTAGTGTAGTTGTTATTTGTTACAAGCCACTGTACTTCACTATAGGAACAGTCCATTGTTATTGGGTTACCTTCCACTGCTGGAAACTCAAACATTCCCTGCGCACAGCTGTAAGCTTTAAACATTGAAAAAAAATAGTGTTAACATAATAAACAAGTATAAAGTGACATTATTAGTAAAGTTTCCTCTTTCAGGCCTTGCGATCTATGGGGCAGATGATGTTAAGGCCATCTGTTTCTTTGGCCAACAGTTAACGAGCAGGGCCAGCACAACGACCAACCGCCTTTATTTCCCACAAATAATGTCAGGTACCCATTAGAGTTGAGTGGACTCAGGGGCGCCCTAAAAATCCCAATATTCAAAATCCAAGTCTTCACCGAGATTCGAACCCAGGACCCCGAGCGCTTAACCACTCAGCCCCTACGTCCCGACATTATTAACTTGGTTAATTGCACATTTAGAGTCACTCAGTTTTAGAAAGACAATGCACTCAATTAATGTCGACATTGAATAAATACAGCTATTGCTGCTGAGTGACGTTATTTCATTGCTTGTAGAAACCTCGGCTTTGGATAAGACAAAAAAAAAGGGACATATTACAGGGGCAGTAGCCGGAGAAAGAATTAGAATAAGCAAGACTGGTGAGAAGATGGGTAAATTATATATATAAAATTGGAGCAGCCTTTTCTTTCAAAATTCCACGAAAACAGACCAAAACGTATCGAGAAAAAGCCTTGGTGTCCAACAGGATAAAGGGTTTCGCAATCGTGGGAAGACTGGGTAAGCGTAACTTCTTGAGATTTCTGACGTCTGTTTGCCGAGGGATTTCAGCGTGACTCTCAGAGGAAACGTCTTTTATTGGAAACTAACAGTCGAAATAGGTAACAAAACAGATCCCCTTTGAATTATCTCATTTCTCTTGGAACCAAAGCATGCAAAGGTCTTCTAGACTCAAGGTGATGGTTCCCACTAGCACTGTCCAAACAAACCACCACAACGTTCCGCAAGAGAGGCCGTCATCGGAGTCCAGTGAGCTGGAGTAGCGGTCTTCTCACGGATCAAGCAGCAAGAATAATTTTAGACTCTGGATCTAGATCAAGCAGTCATAGAGTTCATATTTTCTTATACATTATACATCAATGGGTCAAATCTGTCCTTTATACTGGTCTGGAATCCCAATGCAGGATCAACAATACATTTCCCGCCTATATTTAAAAACTTAAAGCTATTGGTCATAATGTCGAAATAGGAATATGATAGAATTCCAAGGGTTGCGCAGCCTTCGGCCGCTTAGACCGAAATGCGAAAGTGTCCAAAAATCTACAAACCTTCGATAAAGTCCAGTAGGGAATGGGCGTCGATGGTGCCAATTTCCCAATAGTTCGCTGGAAAAGCTTTTTTCTAGCGAACATTTGTGGACCGGGAGCTTTTCACCCTAAGTCCTGTCTGAGGATTCGCAGCAGTACGGCCAAGAACCGAGTAAGGGGACTGTACCACATGCACAGCGCGCCGCACCTAGATCCTGGTCCCATTTGCTATAAGTGGCCGAAGGTAGCGATAACCAAGAGGAATATACCTCATATTCCTATACTGTAACCGCCAAGGTTCCGTGAAAGGACCGTCACTCCAGATAACGGGACACTAATGTCGGCCCTCTCCGTGGCGGACTTTTTGGACTGGGTTTACTGGCTATTTGCTCCATCCCTACCCCTAGTGAGAACCAAAAAAAACCAGCTCATCCTAGGTAGCCCAGAAGAGGCGTTGTTCGCTTCCCGTTCATAGCCTATCTATTTCTACTACTCTACGTTTCCACGGAGGCGCCGCGCTGAGGCGGCGGGCCTCCTACTCAATGGGGGCCTACACATACAAAAATTAAAAAAAAAAACAACAACACCGGTACTATACAAATTAGGCCTAGTATTATCATAAAAAAGGAAATGAGATTGAATGCACAAAAGCCCATTCTAATGTTTCATTTTCATTACTTAATGTCATTTTTATTCAAGTCTTCGAAAAGGTAGATGACTCCAAATAATTCTGCAAAGGGCCTACGATAACTTAAATCCGTCCCTGCCATTGAGGAACTTTCAGAAACAAACTGGGGTGAAGAGTCATAGTGTTTCATGGCTAAGCAGTAAATCGCTTGACTTCCGAACCAAAGGTTCCGGGTTCGAATCTCGGTGAAGACTAGGAATTTTAATTCAGTATCTTGGGCGCCTCTCTGATTTCACCCAGCTCTACCTGACATTAGTTGGGGAAAAGTAAAGGCGGTTGGTCATTGTGCTGGCCACATGACACCCTCGTTAACTGTGGACCACGGAAACAGATGACTATGGACCGCAATGTCTGAAATGAAAAAAAGAGGGTTTCACATGGACGGCTACTCCAATGAAACTTCCTCTCAGGTGTCCACTCAAGCTGTAGTCAGACTACGTAGTCAAGGATGAGGCAACAAAGAACATGGTAAATAAAACACTGGTTTTAATGAAAGTATAATACACTAAGCTAATTGTGTTACATTTGTAATCTTTTGTCACTTTAGAAAGTACAAATACATTTTAGAACTAAACAAGTCGTTTATTTTGTTTCTTGACCCTAAGGTTCTTTAGACAAGTCAGGAGAAATATGTTATAAGAGAGTTCAACATTTGAAGAGGATATCTAGTCAATTCATTCACCAAGAACTGTTGCTCTCCCTTACATCAGTTGGTTTTGGAACTCGGCATTTTATGTGTCTAAGAACTTAAGGAAGAATTTCTCCAGGATTTGATTCGAATACTTTGAAGTCTGCTTTGTCAAGCAGCCACGTCAGAAAATCTTTTATCCATTCATTCTAAAACAAACAGAAAAACTTACTCAAAACACTGATAAAAATAAGTAGAGCTCTTATCTTCATCTCGTCATCATATGATCCTGCTTGACCAGCAGCGCTGCGTTCAACTATATGTTGGATACACATTAAATATCTGTTTTATAACTACAGTTTGATACAAAGATGACGATGTATGTAGAAAAAAAACAACAACAGCTTATACGGTTAGGGTTTCTAAATATTTCAACAAAAAAAAAGTTAATTCACAAAATAAATATCTGTCATTCATTTTTTTTTAAACAGTTTATTTGAAAAGTGCCTCAAGTTTATTATTTAAGATTGACTTTATAAACTTTACAAATCATTTAGAGTTGCTACATCTTACATCCAGATCAAGATAGCCCTTTGATGAAACACAATTGGATACTTGTAAAGCAAGTCGATCCTATAACATATCATTGTAAAATGAAATAATACAATTAAAAATGTTAATTGACATAATAAAGCTTTTTTTTTTTCATTAAGTGCATTTTCATTAAAGTGTACAAAAAGAATTTAGGGGCCTCCAAAGAATCCTGCTCTATTTCTGAATTCTTATAGTCTTATAGTTATACTTATATGAACTAATTTTCATTCTATGGCACTGGCAGCATCAAGCTTAGGGCAACGAAATTCATTGTAGTCCCTGAACAGTGTCAACCGAGCAATTTTCTGGCGATGTGGTAGGTCTGCAGTAGTACCGCCTTTTGATAGGTAAAACCCCATTGCAAAGCCCTCAGACATGATATTTTGTGTTCTTCACTTTCAGTTCTAATATTGTAAGATAATGGTACTGCGATGTCGATGACATTGCAGATGTTGTCAATACAAAGAAAATGTGGTCGATTAAAATTCAACGTCTTATGAGTTCATCAAAGATCTATCAGAGTAGAGAGTACATAATTGGTGGACGTGAGAAGATTTTGTTGTGGAATCACGCCATAGTCGTATTTATTATTAAAACATCAATAACAACATCAACTATTTAGTGAATTAATAATTGTTAATTAATTATTTTGTTTCATATCGAAATTATATTTTTATTATTATACTTAATAGTAACCCCTGAGCGACAGTGTACAACAGTAACTAGCTGTAATTCGTTTTTTTAGTAGTAAACCTTACATGTGATTATTAAAATACCTCTATTCAAGTTACAACATCATGGGGGAAATTTCTGGATGGAACCTTCTAGATGGGTGGAACCTGGACACGGATCTCAAAAACGGCTCTAACGATTTTCCTAGAAATGTATTTTGGTGAGAAAAGAATTACTAGCTCGTAAAGAATGTTCCATTGTTTTTTAATCTAACATTCATGAGTTATTAAGAGAAAAACAGTCGCTCTAATAGTTGTATAAAGGAGATATTGTCTTTTTAAAAGAGTATGTTTAATGTTTTTCTTGTTTCTAATGCTATTTTGTCTAAAGTCTAAATAAATTACTGAAGCCCAGAATGCAATAAATCGCCTGGTGGTAGTAATTCATGTGATAAGTATTTGTAGCACAGAGTTTAGAATTCAGATCATGTGTTGGCCAGATGTCGTTGAATTAGATGTAATTTAGTTTTAAAGGCCGCCTATAGTCTAGATTGATTCGCTTTAACTGCTGCTGTCCTAAATCCATTGTTTTACGTTGTGCATGTCCCTATCAGAGATTATTACATCCAAGCCCTAACTTCCCCAAGTAGGATGGCAGAGGGCAGGATTTGAACGCGAGACCATTGGGACGTCAGTTCAGATAACAACCCACACGACATGTCATACATTTAGGCCTATATAGATCTACAATTGTAAATTTTAGACATTTACTAAGGCACCTATTTTATATAAATCATATTAAGTCCTACCTGCTTGTGGCGTTTTTTAGAAGTAAACAACACACGATGCGACAATGGCCTTCGATTTCAGTCCTTTCAAAGGTATGCTATCCATAATGTGTGTAGTCTGTGTAGGCCTATATTTATCAAGCGGTAGTGAATATTTGGGTAGATTCTATCTTCAGTGTACTTAATAGACGATAAATTGTAGACTTCTAAATTTAGATCAATTCCATTCATTCATCGCTACATCTGAGAGCCTACTAAAATTATGTTTGCATAGATCACATCATTAAACGTATAGCAAAGATACGTAGAGATTAAATTAAACATGATAGAAACTCGAAGAGGACTGCTACACATATGACCTTTCACTGTGACACATATTGATTTTCTGCTTCCTGGTAGTAGATCTAAATCTAGTAGGCCACTCGACTGTCAACATTGTCGCTTGACCTAGATATGCAGATCGGCTCTACCCAGCTACAGGGATCTCACTTGAACAGCATTAAAAAAAAGAGAAAAAATGTTTCGCTTTTGTTCTTCACTATCACAAATAGGTTTATCAGATTGAGAGGCAACAGGAGAGTAATTTATAACACAAAATAGCACTAGCTGTGATGACCTTGACAGTATGGACATTTCTTATTAAATGGCTAATATTAATTCATTCTGTTTCTTTCTTGTATGTTGGGGGATTTTTGCAATCGAACTTTCAACCACTTCTTCACATTCAATCATCATCAAATTTTACATTACAAGCTCATGTTCGACACATGATACAATTTTAAAAAATCAACCAATTAATTATTAAACCGATTAGTCATAATTATTTAATTTTGCTTTTATATAGAAAAAGTATTAAGCTAAGGGGAGATAAGCCTTGTGTAGAGAATTAGGGGATTGAAAATAAATGAAAACAACACACGGAAAAGAAGGAGAAAAAGACTTTATCAAAGACTGTATGCTATTCTCTAAATTATATAAAAGACTGTGTGTATATTAATTGTAAAGAAAACTTTGTAATGGATTTTGATAATTTACATTTCCCTTAATTACCATTATTACAATTTTTTTGCTTTAACAAAAAGATTATTAAATGGTTTAAAACTAACTATTGCCTTAACTATCGCTCACATATAGATCTAATACCAGTGGTCGACAATGATTGGAAACGTTGAAGAATGAAAGGGGAAAAATAATGTATAGTTTTATATGGCTCCTTTTGTCTCGAAAGGCAATGGATGCGCCCAAATAGTTTTATAGATACAAGAAAAAGCATCGCTTATATTAATTTAAACACACTAAAAGTGGAAAAAAAATGTGGCTAGGTCTCTACACATTTAACCCAAAGAATTTTGTAGTGAAAAACAAAATCAAAGATTTGAATATGAATGTCACCCAGATTTATACCTAACATCACTAAGTGCTTTTCATTTTTCACTACCAACATTTTTGGTTTAAATGTGTAGTAAAATTTAGACAAAAATTATTTTCTGTTTACATCATTTAAAAAAAAAAACTTTATATTATTTGTATCAATTCCTGAAGAAATATTATTGAAAGCATTTAAAGATGTTCTAAGTCACACTAATATCTTATACAATGTCCTTTGCAGTATGAAAAGATTTCTTCCACAGTATATAGATCTAGTTTTAAGGACAACCGAGTCTAAATACACAGCTTTTAAACGTTCAGAACCTCTGATGTACAAAAAATGTGGGAAGCTTTTTTTGTGTGTTTTAAAAAGTGTTTAATCATGTCATATAAAGTTGTTTGAAAACATGACATTAGTAGTTTGAAAACATATGAAAAGTTATTTAATAGTTTAAAATCATGTTATTACCATACGATCTGAAGACCCTTGCTTCAAAACGAATGTCAATACTAATCGTCAGCTAGGCTCATTTAATACTCTTGAACAAAAATAAAGATTCATTCAATCATTGCGTAAATTTAACAAAAAGCTAAACTAAAAAAAAAATGACACTACAAAAGTAAAGATCAAGAAGAGAAAATAGAACGAACAGTTTGTCTTCCAATTATCCAGAGTATTGCTCCTCCCATTGAAATTGTTTCCCTTCGCTCAACTAATATGATGAGCACAATAAGGAAGTAAATTTAACAACTAGATCAAGATTTAGATCTAGTCCCATGGTCTCTACTATCCAGGAAATAAGAGTGCATTGTAAACTTAGCATAGCACAAAAATTTCTGGATACGATCAATCCATTAGGACTTAGACTACCACCTTCTCCCCCCCCTCCCTTTTTTTTTGTTCACTTCAAATAGTGTCCTCCTAAGAAGTCCGTTGTAAAAGAAGTCTTATTGTCGCCTCTGAACTATTCTCGTGAACCCTAAGTCCACTGAATGTGTTTGCTGGTGACAAAAGTTGACTTGAAAAAAAAATAGAATGGGAAAAGGACGACGTATACTTTTTAACTTATGAGAATTCATTTAGTTGACGTCTACATTGCAATGAGAAACCATTACAAGAGAGTTGCTTTTAAAACAATCTAAAAGGTCTTCATAGGATAGGTTTCGTCTACGACGACAAACATGACTTCTTTAAATTATTTCTGTGAGCACCACGTTTATTTTAAGAATAAAAAAAGTTTATCCCAAAAACTTGACCCAATTTTCTAATCTTCTGCACATTAGAAAGTTACTACTGTCTGATGAACTGTCGTAGCAGTCGTAGGGATTCGAAAAAAAAAAGAATGTGTCAGGGGCGTGTTTTAAAGTGGGTCTTTCCAAATCAAGTCAAAATTCTATGTCGAGGAAAATTATGATGTGCAGACTAAAAAAAAAAACAGCGACAGAACAAGCAACATATAAAAAATCCTTTTTTTTTTAATCAAAGTTTATCTAAAGGGGAAGAACTCCGCTCTTAAAACTATATCTATCAATAATGTACAAGCTATTTCCCTTATTTGGCATCAAACAGAATAATTATAACCAATAAATAATTGACTAACTGGGTATTTTGTTTTTATTGAATAATGTTTTGTTAGGTACAATAAATAATTGACTAACTGGCTATTTTGTTTTTATTGAATAATGTTTTGTTAGGTACAATAAATAATTGACTAACTGGCTATTTTGTTTTTATTGAATAATGTTTTGTAAGGTACAATAAATAATTGATTGAAGTATCAAGTAGATCGGAGAATATGTGATGGAAAAAATCATAACAATTATTGAAGGGGACTAAAGCCAACAAATTAGCCATATCTGTGAATACTGAAAGATTAGTTTATCTTATCTGTATCAAACAATATAATAAATTACCAGGGATTAATTGACTAATTAGATCCTTTTTTTATTGATTCATGTCTTGTTTATGTCAATTAATAATTTTGTGAGGTTTCAACTTGATCCGAGAATAGGTGTGGGAGAAGAAACGTGTACAAACTTTTTACTAGACAGACAGAGACAGTGAGTTGATATTAGCTTTGTAAAAGAGAGAGAGAGAGAAAGATAGAAGGAAAGAGGAAGAGAGCGGCGGGCTGTTAAATTTCATTGTAACAGATCTACGAATTAATGGGCTAATAAAACAGTCTGCTCGGAGGGTCTTTAAAATGTAGCCCGTTAACTGTACATTCAAATTAAAAAAAAAGAGAGAAAGTGGTGTCACGTCTTAATAAACAATATAAATCCTGGGACGAAATCAACGGGCATACCCGGTATGTACTGCTAGTCTTTTATACTTCACTAGTCGACCGGCGGCGTAGTATACGCCGCTATTTTGCAGGGTCGGCCTTAGGTGACCGCAGTGGGCTCCGCACTTATGCGACCGCAGTGGGCCCCGCACTTTCATAGGACCCGAGCTAATTCTAGGTGTATAAATTATTAAATTAAACCATTGTATAACTTATAACAGATTTCCTGCGGCCTCCTGTCGATTTACCAGGAGCTCCTGAAAATCTCCTGAAATTGCAAAATATACGAAAAAGTCCTGGAAATATCCGGAAATTATTAAAATCTTTAGAAAACTCATACGAATCTCCTGAAATATATAGACAAAAATTGTCATTTTGGGGTGTCATTCAATAAGGAAAATGCCAATCCTAAGCGCGATAAAAAGAAAGGCATCATCCAGTAATTTTGGAATCTGGTGAAAGAAGCTTCTCGCGCCTCAAGCTAATGAAGAATTACTTTAGTTCAACAATTCTCGTAGATAGATTTAAACATTTGGTAATTCTTGCTATTGAGCGTGATTTATGTAGGAAATAGAATTTTTATGATATACTGTATGACTTCGCTACACACAAGGCTCGTAAAGTTCGTGGGATGACTCTATCCGCAGAAATATCTTTTATACTTCATTCGTTTCTTCAAAAGAGAAGATAGTTACGTCTTGCAAAATCATTTTCAAGATTTTCAATGATCAATTGCCACTTACTAAGAAAATACCCATTACAGTAATAGGTACAGATGACGATGGAGACCTCGAAAGACTTTTTAAAACACATTTTAAAATTATTGCTATTTCGTGTTTCTATACAAAGCAATAAATAAAATGTTAATGTATAGGGAATACAATTACGAGAGCTGTAGATCTAATTATCAGTTAATAAATGTTAACAAATGTTTGCAATTGTAAGTGGGTACTGCGTAGACATGTTTCAAAGCTCTTGACTGTTAAGTGCCGCCATTACACTCAAGCAAAAAATATATGTCTAGTCTAGAGCAACGCAGCAATGAGACGCATCAACAAGCTCCAACTAAATAGCCTAATCACAATTGAATATGTCAATCTCCTAGTCACAACTAAATATGTAAATCTCCTGTTCACAACTAAATATGTAAATCTCCTGGTCACAAGTAAGTGTATCAATCTCAGTAGATTATGGAATCCCAACTTCCAATAATTGCATAATAATTTTTTGTTATGTATATTTTATGGCATTTTTATTCTAAAATGCCGTTGTTGTTTTTTTTGTTGTTGTTTTTTTCTTTTGCATATTTGATTATTGTGAATTAGTAATGTTGTATTAAATTGCTTCAATAAAACCCGGCTATAGAGCTATCTATCAACTTAATAACGGTGACATGGATTCCTGAAAGATTCGCGACTTTTCTGTGCGCCTGAGATAGCATCCATAACAACCTAATACATAAGTGTAGGCGCAACATAAAACAGTGATGAATTGCAAACAAATGCCTCTTTCTCTGCCTCATTCTCTCTCTCTCTCTCTCTCTCTCTCAATATTGGGCCTGTTTCAAGACCAAACTAGTTTCAGCTCTCACTGCGATGAGTCGTAGGAGAAAACCTTTTGAGATTCATCGGCGCAGAAACGCGTCAATTAGAACAGTGCGGAAGAATCCAATAAGGAAGTTTGTCACAGGAGAGAGAGAGAGAAAGAGAGCAAGAGAGAGAGAGAGAGAGAGAAAAAGAGGCATTTATTTTAAAAATTAAAAAAAAAATGAATACTAAATATTTAATGAAAACGTCCCAAGCTTTACGCTAAAGTTCAAATGTACACTAGAATATTAGCTTTTTATACTGTCTGCACAGACGTCTGAAATTATGGAGACACTTGAATTCAAATAATTAGCATTTAGCAAAGATTGCAAAACTAGATTCTTGTCAATATTCTGTCAATGATTTTCATAAGTATTTAGATATTTCGGCTTGGGCTTCTTGACATTTGGTTTCATAGCCAGTTTAATTGTTGTGTTCATGTAGTCATCCTGTTCGCGCTGTCTTATGTCTGTATTGGCTGAAAGCAATATGAGCAATCGTTAACAATAACAGATTTTAAAAAATAAACTTATTAAGTTTAATATTATCAGTTAGTTTTGGATTTGGGATTAGGATTTCAATTCTTTAAGCCACGACCTAATTGTCTACATAAAGTATAAAGGGGACTAATTCAACTTATCAGGAGCTGGCGACCCTAAGGCAGTTTGCAGCACCCAGTGCTACACTCTGGCAGAACCTGCGACGCCGCTGACCTCAAACTGTATCGGCACTGCCGTTCCTTTGGATAAATCAGCTGCTTGGAGAGGGGGGGGAGCTGATGTGTGTGCGACATCGTTCCGACCACTACTAATGCCCAGGCATTCATCTCACCGAGATGATCCATATTCGCTTCTCGACAGAAGGAGGCCATAGAATTCAACTTATGACACCACATCTGTCAAGTACAAGTTCTTTCCATTGTTCGATACCAAAATAAATAGTTAATTTCCAATAATTAATTAACTAATTCTTTAATTATTTTTATTGAGTCTTGTGTTATCAGGTAAATGAAATAATTGTGCAAAAATTCATACTTGATCCGAGATATGGTGGTAGGGAAATAACATGAAGGCCTACAAACTTTTACCGTACATACAGAGTGAAGTGAAACAAGCTTTTGTAAATATACATATCTATCATTTATTGTGCATTATTTTGTCGTTATTTATAACAATTATTTCTTTTGTATTATTTGACAATGTATATCTACTCTTCCCTGTATATTCTTTTTTGCCTCGGCTTGTTGAATTCAGTTTATATACTTCGTTTGTTTGACAAAGTTGTACATAATTATTGATGGTATAAGAACAAAGTACAGTGTACAGTTAAATGGGTAGAAAAGTAGAAAAAAAGAAAAAAAATATATGTGTGTGTATTTAGATTTGTAACGATAAGTTCCACAGTTCTGTCTCCACTGCTTCAAATGAATAAGAGACATAGCCTACGTCTAAAAATACAACTAAATTTAGTGTTTTGTGGACTGTTATTGTCAGAAAAGAAACATGTCATGTATTCCTGTTTTCAATATTTCCACATATTATGTTTGGATTGTTTGGCATTGCAGGTTTTTTTGTTTTGTTTTTTTGGATGTGTCTATTTTGTAACTTCTCCTGTACGAAGCCCTTGACCAAAGGCTAATAGCTTAGTACTTCTAAAGAACCAAATTGAAGAAAGGTTCAGGACATTCATAGGAGTGCGGCAAGTATGTATTCTTTTTCTACCACTTTTTGACATATTCCCGGAGCATATCATGATGGAAGCTCTAAAAAGAATTTACCCCCAAATTGAACATAAATGGGCGCCCTATCTCCAATCTAAGGTTTGCAGATGATATAGATCTCATTGGAGAAAATACATACCAGATACAAGATCTTACTGGATGCTGCAACTAGAGCCGTTGGCATGGAAATTAGTGCAGATAAAAGAGAAATACTAGCTTGTGGTGGAGATAGTACGAAATGTTGCATACACATGGCCAAATGTTAGAAGAAGTTAACTCATTTATATATATATTCTTGGCTAGCAATCTCTGTACTTCTATATGGGTGTGAAAGTTGAACACTGAGGATGAAAGAAGAATTCAAGCCTTTGAGAGTAAATGCCAAACAAAAATGCTGAGTATCAGATACCAGGAAGAGAAGAAAAATGAGTTTTTACTGTTACAAGTTAATACTCTGGCTCTGGCTGGCAAAAAAGAACAAACTCCTCAATACTGTGGAGAGAAGAAAGCTGAGCTGGTTTGGTCGTATTGAATGACATGACTCACTGTAATGGTGAAAGTAATGTTTGGTGTAATGCACAAATTGTAAGACAAATTTCCTTATGGATAATAAAGATTTGTATTATTATTATTAAAGCCATCCTTCAAGGTACAGTGGTGGGAGCAGGAAGAACGCGTCGTCCAAAGAAAAGCTGGCTGTACATTGTAAAAGAATGGACTGATCTCTCTCTTGATATTTTACTAAGAACAGCTGCTAACGGGAAAAATAGTTTGGTTTCGCGAACTGTCACAGCACCCCTAAGTCACAGTACCCCTACGTCATAGCACCCCTACGTCACAGCACCCCCTACGTCATAGCACCCTTACGTCACAGCTACCCTACGTCACAGCACCCTTACGTCACAGCACCCCTACGTCCTACGTCGAAAGTGAAGGGACTGATGAGGATGATTTTTTTTTCTTACCTTTTAAAGACCTATAATAATCCGAGCCATTATCAGGTTTATTAAGTGTGTCGTAACATTCTCCACTATTACTAGGCGTTGTCATTGGCATTGTGTTGGTCTGCTCAGCAGCAGGACTCTTGTATCGCTTATAGAAGTAGTAACCTAGGACACAAGTCACACAGAGAACAAGTAGAGAAAACAGCACTCCAAGAGCAATAACTGCTGGCTTGTAATCGGTCACAACACTGGAATCTGATTGTAAAGAGAAAACTGATCGTTGTAAAAAAAACTTTAAATGATTTAGACAAAACGTACAGTCTACTAAAAAAAAAACGCTGCCTGTCTGAATTTTTAATAATAGTAACTTGCAGAAACAAATGCAACCACTACGTTATACTGTGTCGATGCGTCGGTTATATTATTCAATGCACAATTATTGAACGCATTTACCTTGTTGCCTTACTTTTAAGCTTTAGGAGTGGTTTTATTTATGCTGATATAATGTTTCTTTGATGTTCAACAGTGAGTTAGTCATGGGATTGTAGATTGAGTCTCTACACTAGAGTCAGAAGTGGGCCAGTGTTGTGTGTTTCTTGTAAGGAGGCCAAATACGTACTAATGTGTTGTGTTGGTCTTGTGGGACCGCAAGGTGCAGAATGCTTACTTGACTACTAACATATATCTATATTATAATATTTGTGACAAAGTTAAATTCAATAATAGATTAAGTTATTTTATTCATTGTGAATAACTTCATCTCATTAATATCATATTGATATGTTAACATCTAGTCGATTATTTATTTTATGCAAGAAAGTTCATATTGAATGTCAGAGGCTCGGGCAAACGAGCTAAGGCTTAAAACGCAACTCTTGACATACTGAAATAGCAAACTATAAAATTATACTTCAGTTGATCAATATTGAATAGTATTACTTCTTTATTAAAAGATCTAAAAGTAGACTAGCATAGAATATAGCATATTATAATACAAACTGATTCATAAGTTCTATACACTTCTATTGTATATAAAAGACATTAATACATTTACCATGGATATTATTTACTTGATTTTGGTGTGCATAGTTTAACAAATATATCAAATACAATTTTCGCTCAAACAAAACATTCGAAATTACGACAATGACTAACCTAAGACAAGCGTGAAAAAGACGTCATCCCCATCACCGTAAGCTGACCTCATCTTGAGTCTGTACGAGCCAAACTCTACTTCCTTCACCTCATGAAGAGCCAAGTCGATTGCACCAAAGTAGAGCGACTTTTTATGGTAGTAGACTGTGTAGAGATCAGATCTGGACTTGTACAAGACGCCGTTCTCGTTGTACACTAAGAAATAGTCACTGGGTTCAGTTGTACCAGAGATGATGATGGGAGGGAAGAGAATACTTCCGCCAACTTTACAAGTGTAGGTTTGGTTGACTTGTGTTTCCACTAGTCTTGGGGGACCTGTTCAATCAGTAGTAAGGAGACCATGTCAGCCAGTTCAAAGCGCACACACCACACACGCCACACACGTCACACACACCACACACGCCACACACGTCACACACGTCACACACACCACACACGTCACACACACCACACACACCACACACGCCACACACCACAAAGAATAAAAAAAATAAGCTAGCTAAGGAGAGAAGTAAAGGCAGTGTTGGTCGCTGAATGTGGAGGTGCCGTAGCGAAATGTTTTCAAAGAGCAGCGTTGGTCGCTGAATGTGGAGGTGCCGTAGCGAAATGTTTTCAAAGAGCAGCGTTGGTCGCCGAATGTGGAGGTGCCGTAGCGAAATGTTTTCAAAGAGCAGCGTTGGTCACCAAATGTGGAGGTGCCGTAGCGAAATGTTTTCAAAGAGCAGCGTTGGTCACCAAATGTGGAGGTGCCGTAGCGAAATGTTTTCAAAGAGCAGCTTTGGTCACCAAATGTGGAGGTGCCGTAGCGAAATGTTTTCAAAGAGCAGCGTTGGTCGCCGAATGTGGAGGTGCCGTAGCGAAATGTTTTCAAAGAGCAGCGTTGGTCACCAAATGTGGAGGTGCCGTAGCGAAATGTTTTCAAAGAGCAGCGTTGGTCGCCGAATGTGGAGGTGCCGTAGCGAAATGTTTTCAAAGAGCAGCGTTGGTCGCCGAATGTGGAGGTGCCGTAGCGAAATGTTTTCAAAGAGCAGCGTTGGTCACCAAATGTGGAGGTGCCGTAGCGAAATGTTTTCAAAGAGCAGCGTTGGTCGCCGAATGTGGAGGTGCCGTAGCGAAATGTTTTCAAAGAGCAGCGTTGGTCGCCGAATGTGGAGGTGCCGTAGCGAAATGTTTTCAAAGAGCAGCGTTGGTCGCCGAATGTGGAGGTGCCGTAGCGAAATGTTTTAGAAGATAAATCATCCAAAAATTTATATCCAAAAAAAAAAAAACAAGATGAATCGCATGATTGGAGATCCAAAAGCTTGTTGTAACTAAGTAACTTACACGAGACTCTGATCTCTAATGTTTGTTGTAACTAAGTAACTTACACGAGACTCTGATCTCTAATGTTTGTTGTAAATAAATAACTTACACGAGACTCTGATCTCTAATGTTTGTTGTAAATAAATAACTTACACGAGACTCTAATCTCTAATGTTTGTTGTAACTAAGTAACTTACACGAGACTCTGATCTCTAATGTTTGTTGTAAATAAATAACTTACACGAGACTCTAATCTCTAATGTTTGTTGTAAATAAATAACTTACACGAGACTAATCTCTAATGTTTGTTGTAAATAAATAACTTACACGAGACTCTAATCTCTAATGTTTGTTGTAAATAAATAACTTACACGAGACTAATCTCTAATGTTTGTTGTAAATAAATAACTTACACGAGACTAATCTCTAATGTTTGTTGTAAATAAATAACTTACACGAGACTAATCTCTAATGTTTGTTGTAAATAAATAATTTACACGAGACTCTAATCTCTAATGTTTGTTGTATATAAATAACTTACACGAGACTCTAATCTCTAATGTTTGTTGTAAATAAATAACTTACACGAGACTAATCTCTAATGTTTGTTGTAAATAAATAACTTACACGAGACTCTAATCTCTAATGTTTGTTGTAAATAAATAACTTACACGAGACTCTGATCTCTAATGTTTGCTGTATGGTGTTAGCCTCACATACGTACTCATCCTGATGTTCACAAGAAAGTTGTGCAATTGAATACGTTAACATTGTAGCATTGTTGATTAGAGCAACTTCAGTTCCTAGACCCTTCCGAAATAGGCGAAGTACCTTGGGAGGAGCAGGTCCGGTAGTACAAGAAATAGTATAAGAACTACTGTTACTATACCAACCTTTGGTAGACACTTTTTCTGAATCTGAGTTTTTAAAACAAAATAAATGTGAAAGTTCAGTTAATATTGTGATACTTATTGGAATAATTAAATCTATTTCAACATATTTAAACACTATTTTGTAAAATAGAGAAAAAAATATATTTCAAAGTTTAGAATAGTATATTTAGCTTTTTATTAGCTCACGTTCAATCACATATTAATCAATTCACAGACACTTTATTACCTTTAATCACAGACACGTAGACTTATTAACTCTTTGACTGCTGTGTTTTTTTTTCAAAAAAATGCTACTTTTTTTTTTAAAATAAGAAAATGTTCCAAACATGGCTAAAACTAAAATTTATTTTTTAAGTACCAATAATGCTATAGTAACATATTTGGTATCAAAGTAAAGGTAAATGAATGGAGAATGTGAAAATGTAAACATCTTTCTATTTAAATATAAGATACAAATTATAATCTAAATAATATGACACTCAGAAAAAAAAATGGATGCCAACTTTAGAACTTTTGAGACCTAAATTTAGATTTTGTTCTTTGTATTACTGTTGAAACAGCATATTTAGACTATTTACAGCATTTTCAAAAAGAAATGTGATAAAACAATCAATAAAAGATGATGAATCATTGATTATATTATTATTTTTACCTGTTTTTTTAGTCTGAAAAAAAGTGAAAATTATTGCGCTTTTAATTACTACCAATAACAATAGATACCAGTACTAAATCTATCAACCAAATGCACTCAAATATTATGTACATTTGAATCAATGGGATATAGATCTAGATTTGTCTTCTTTATATTTGCCTAGAACATCTTTCATTCTAATACTAGACCAGTGCAAGACATTTAATCATTTAAGTTAACGCAAAATAAACTGTCCTCTCTCCACGTTCTAATGCTTGTCTTTTAAACTCGTGGGGTCAATAGAAATCGGAAATACGCACTAGAATTTGAATAACTGACATATCTAGTCAGTTGATTCAGAAGCAGTCTACTTACTAAATGATATAGATGTGCTATTGATTCCGCTAGTCAAGGGAATAAATGCGTTTCTGACATTGACGAAATACTGGTTGTCTCCCCATGTGACACTCATTGTGTTAATGGAACAATCCGACCTGTAAAATGAATTCTGTAGAAACCCTGTCCCATTGACAGCTCCGATGATAACATCCGAGGAATTCTGAAAAAAAAAGAGGTAATAATATTGGCTGTGCATTGAGGATTTCACACTCAAAGTTAATCACAATAATGTGTTCCTCGTTTACATTTCGATTTTTTCAAAGCTTCTATAAGTTCACTCTGTCTGTCTGTCTGGCCAAAAGTTTGTACACGTGATTTCTCAAACACCTAATCTCAGATCAAGCTGAAATTTTACAGTTATTTCTTTTACCTGACAACACAAGAATAAATTTCAAAATTATTAAGCAGTTAATTAACTGTTGGTAATAAATTACTTTGGTATCTCAACCAAGAGAAAGAAACAGTATTGATTCATTTTTGTTAGGTACAATAAATATTTGTGTAAGGTTTCAGCTTGATCGGAATGGGTGTGGGAGAAAAAAAGTTATAATTTTTACCAGATAGAGTTGATTTAAGCTTTATCAAAACAGCAGGTGTACTTTTAATGAAACAAAAAGTAACTATTATAACTTAATGCATGTAGCAGTAGCGCAATGCGACTTTTGCATAACACCCCCCCTCCCGGCCACCATCAATAAGTTAACTTATGACAGACTATGTTACTTAAAACATAACCTGTTGGTTTGCAGTACCATAGAATCCAATCACTTTCTAAGTCACTACGCATCACTTTTATGTTCATTTCATTCAAACTTGTCATTCTAGAATTCACACATTTCTCTTACAGCTCTTGATTGTTGTAACTTACATCTAACTTCCTGTAAAATGTGCACAACACTTTCTCTGGCAACACTTTAAATTGGCAGTTGATTGACAAAACAGTAGGTGTAGAGGATGTAGAGCAACTTAACCCTTCTGGTAAAGCTGAAATTAGACATAACATTATCAAACGAAGGAACTATTAGACTTTGATATAAATGTTTTTATCTTTGAAGGCGCTTGTAAGGGACATAAGATATCTTATAATACATTTTGTGTCATTTTCGTACAGAAGCTTTTAACTATGAGAACACAATGACATTGAATCTTGTTTTTTTTTTAACTCAACATTTTGTGTTCACTTCTGTTTCTATCGTTATCTTTCTTTTTGTGTTCACTTCTGTTTCTATCGTTATCTTTCTTTTTGTGTTCACTTCTGTTTCTATCGTTATCTTTCTTTTTGTGTTCACTTCTGTTTCTATCGTTATCTTTCTTTTTGTGTTCACTTCTGTTTCTATCGTTATCTTTCTTTTTGTGTTCACTTCTGTTTCTATCGTTATCTTTCTTTTTGTGTTCACTTCTGTTTCTATCGTTATCTTTCTTTTTGTGTTCACTTCTGTTTCTATCGTTATCTTTCTTTTTGTGTTCACTTCTGTTTCTATCGTTATCTTTCTTTTTTTTTTCCCTTTCTGTCTTCCTTTTGATCTCTAGACCTATATCATTTACTATGTGTTACCTTTTGATCTCTAGACCTATATCATTTACTTTGCGTTACCTTTTGATCTCTAGACCTATATCATTTACTATGTGTTACCTTTTGATCTCTAGACCTATATCATTTACTTTGCGTTACCTTTTGATCTCTAGACCTATATCATTTACTATGTGTTACCTTTTGATCTCTAGACCTATATCATTTACTATGTGTTACCTTTTGATCTCTAGACCTATATCATTTACTATGTGTTACCTTTTGATCTCTAGACCTATATCATTTACTATGTGTTACCTTTTGATCTCTAGACCTATATCATTTACTATGTGTTACCTTTTGATCTCTAGACATATATCATTTACTTTGTGTTACCTTTTGATCTCTAGACCTATATCATTTACTATGTGTTACCTTTCTTTCTTTTTTTCATTTCGTTTAGAGATATTTAAAGGAATGACTTCGTGTGTTTAATGACACGGAGATTTACTCTTTGTTAACACATACATTTTGAAAGCAATCTAAGTTTGATCAGCGCTAGACACATTTAGCTCATGCTTTGAAGACAAGACGTCGGAGTTTAATCGACAGATTTACTCTTGATTTACAAAAAAAACATTTGCAATCGTCATTGGCATCGCGGAACCACTGTTTCACAATATAAGAAAAATCTGACATTTAAAAATAACAAAATATGAAAACCTTTAAGCTTAGAGATTTACGCAGCTCTGTCCACAATAACAATCTACTCTGTTGTTTCATCAACTGACAACTGGTCTCACAGACACATTTGAGGTTCTATACACCCCTTAGAAGGTTCTCGTTACCTGTAAGAAGGCACTACTACTACAGATCTGCCACATCACCAGAAAATTCCTCAGTAGATACTGTTAAGTGGATTTCAATGAATTTTGTTTTCATTTAACGAAGCTCGACCCTGGCAGTGCCAGAGAATGAAAACAATTAGTTCATTTCTAAAATAATAATAATAATAACAATGATCAAGTTTTATTATGCCGAAGAATATTTGATGTATACATACTTGTGAGCTTTTAATACAAGGACGTAAGCCTAATCTCTAACTCAATGACATTGATAGTTTCAAATGTCTTACCATATACTGAGAAATTCTGACAAACTTGCATTGAGTACTGACGATCAACCACCATACATGCGCTGGTCAGGTCAGGGTCTATAGTCAAACTCCATTGTAGTTGATTGTTGGCTTGATCTATAGTCAGATTTCTACAGAAGAAGCTTGAAGTCGGTTGTGTTACAACACAGTTGAAGACAGTCACTGAACTTTTGAGAAGCAATAAATCAACTTTGGTGGTGGATGTGTTGTAGAACGGGTTGACTAAATTATATGTAGTTCCAGCTTCTACAGTGGCAGTAGTGTTTGCTTGATCTGGAAATAGAAAGTTCTTTTTGTGTGTTCCCTTGTATTGTACACGGATATTTCCTGTAAGTGACCAATAAAATCCTGCTCAAACCCAACCAGAACAAAAAGTTCGAATTCCTCACACACAAAAAATCCAGTATGTCGACAACAACAAGATAATATCAAATTATTAAAAATAAATCCCAGCTCTCAAATCTGAAAATAAATCTACAGAATGGCTAAAGTCTGAACAAGACATATTAAACAAACAATTATTCGTCTTCAAATAGCCTACATGCAAACTATATTATAAAGGTTTCGATGACCTCCTAGGCGTTCACAAAGATTAACCATTCGTAAAAAAAAGGCAAGCAACAACTTTTGTATTTTAGTTTCGATAATTCCCCAAAAGACCGCAGTTTATATAAAAAGCACAAAAATAAAAAAAAAAATAGATTACAATTTCTATTTTTAATGCATTTTGTTTCCTTGTCACTAAGTCTACGGCCTAGACTTATAGTATCTAGAGTCTTTTTCTTGTGATTAGCCGAAATGATGACAACAACAAAAGTTGTAAAACTTAAAATTAAAAATAGACTAGATACTATATATAGATGAAAAGCTGAAGGGAAGCTGAACAATGTGTGATGAAGGGTCGATCAATCGAAGGATGCTAAAAAAAAAGATGAGGGTTTTCTTTGTAATAAAAAAAAGGCAGAAAAGTGTGAAAACGTGTGTGTGTAGGCTATAGAGGGTTACGGTCGAAAAGCAACAAAGGGAATATGAAATATTGATAAGGCCAAGAAAAGTCACAGAGTCAGGGTTCCAGAAAGAGAGAAGGAAAGAGAGCTGACCGATTCTATCATAGAAACTACTTCAATGGCTAAAGCATATGCTAGGGGAATCATTGAAATATGACCATTGGATTACAATTTGAACAAATAGCTATAGCATGGGAACAAATCAACGGGCGTAACTTTGCCGAAAACATCTCGACAATTCAGAGTTATCGTTTAGTTATTTATTTTCCTTCAATATTTCCTGTATTATAAAAATAAAAAGAAGTAAACTATTTGGTTTTAAATACTACTTAAAAAACAAAGCTTATATTGCGTTAAATTAAAATCCATTATTTTGAATTAATCATGCAATTAATTTTTAGTAGTTGTTGTGACGATACGAAACTTGCAAGCCAAAGTTCATTTGAGTTTTTCCCAGCAAACAGTGAGAAACTTTGATTTTTAACTTAATCAATTATTTTCATGTCCACCCATACTTAATTTCTTTTAGGATTTATCTCCCCTCGCACTGTTTCTCACGGGACGATTCTCGACATAAAACATTAACTAGCCTCTCTAGGGCTAACTTTTAATTTTGACCGCTGTGCAGGTGATCGCACACAATAGTCGCTGCACGCAGCGGCCTAATAACTTTTCACACCTATTCTCTCTCCCCCCCCCCCCCCCCGCAGGATACGCATCTAAGAAAGCATTGCACTCGGGCTGGACAGATACATATTCGCTTAAGACTTTACTCTCACGGTAAGCAACGAATATTGACCATAAATCTGACCTGACGCCTGACATCTCCGGTACATCGATACATGTGAGAAAATCAGCTAGATTTCTTCCCCACCCGTTAAACAAAATGCCCCAACTATATATAGAGAGACCAAAGCATTCCAAGTTAGGCCCGCTAGGACTCGTACAGTCTCCTCTGTTAGGAAGTTTAGTTGTGAGGTTTCATTAGAAACAAACGGCCTGGTTGCTACCCCCGATTGCTACACACGATTGCTACACCCGATTGCTATAACTACCAGATCTCCACCCAAAGCTGTAACCAGAGCAGACCACACCAGATACCCCCCCCCCCCAATTATATACCTGTTAGCAAGAAGGCATTGCCTACTGTCCTTGGCCTTAACATATTGCCCAGTGTCCACAGTGCCCTATACTGACCAGTATCATCTGCCATTTATTTGAGGATATATTCTCAAAACCAGTCAAAAGATGGATTTCTTTGGTTTTTTATACTTACTAAATGTAGCATCAGAACTATTGATCCCTGGACCTGAAGGGAACAAAGAATTTTGAACATTGATGAAGAACTGATTGATTCCGAGTCCAATGATGTCTGAAGTGATGCAAATACATTGAGATGTGTAGAGACTAGGGCTGCTCTCCAGACACCGTCCGAGGAATTTCTCGGGAAAATTCTGGTACAAAACAAAAGAATACAATGTTTTGATCACGTGATGAATCGCTTCTCACCTATGTCTATTTCTTTTCATTTCTCAATCGGTTCGTTTTTCTCTCTCTCCCTCTCGCTCTATCTGTCTTTCTAGCCCGCCGACAGAAGGAACGTGCCTTCACCCCACATTACAAACGTACCACAATGTTGTCGCGCACGGCAGTTTAAACACTCTCTAATGCAGCGGTTCTCAACCTTTTAGGCTCGGCGACCCCTTTTTACACCCCCCCCCCTCAATCTGCAGCAACCCCCCCCCCTCACACTTACAAAGCAATAGAAGAATGGACAAAAACAATCCATTTTTCGATTGTCTTAGGCGACCCCAAAGGGGTCGCGACCCACAGGTTGAGAACCCCTGCTCTAATGGTTGTCATGTTGTGTACCAAGAAATGTTTCAACCTGTTTTGTTCCCTGAAGGAGTGTACATCTACGTGCACAGTAGCAACATGAACAAACGTAAAGACCCCCCCCCACACACTTTTTTTTAGTTGTGGCCCCGGACTAGTTATGTTTGTCCCCCTCCCTGCTGGCGGGCCTGCTCTCTTTCTGTTCCTCTCTGTCTCTCTCTCTCTCTCTTTCTTCCATTACGCCGTCCACTTTTCCGGTGCACAAATTTGGTAGTTCTAATTTGAATATACAATAACGTGAAGAAGTATCTTAATAAATGATACATCCTTTCAATCATCCTGCTTTGATTTATAACAAAATAACGTTTATAAATAACAATCATATCAATGAATTTAAATGCAATCTCAGCAAGAGTTGAAATATATGCACAGTTGAATTAAGATATATACATTAGCAAAAGTTGACCATAAATAGATAAAGTTGACCATAAATAGATAAAGTTGTCATGTAATACATACATAAACAGTGTTGGAAATGCGTCTTCGGTATAGATTACAAAGAACTCCTGGATAAACATTGTTGACTTGACAAGTGACAAGTATTGGCGAGGAAGCAGGGGTGGACAATGAGCAGCTCACGCTTACTGGTAGCACTGAAACAAGTAGAATATCAGGGTGTATAGTCGGTAACTCATTAATACAAACAAAACTTTATTGTTGGAAACACTGAGACATTTACTATAAGATGTTAGTTGGTAACATGAATCCTTATCGAACTAGACCAGGGGTGGGCAAATTACGACGCGCTGACCACATGCGGCCCGCCGAAGTGTTTTATGCGCCCGCCGAAGCTTAAAGAAATAAGGTGTTCCCACACATTACACATATAAAAATGCAAATATATTTATATAAATAATTGTAAATATATATCGATCTAGAAATAATTAAAACTTCTGATTCTTATCACTTATCATGAAGAGGCTAAAGAAACATTGTCTTTAAACGTCATTCTAAAAAGTTTAAAGTAAACGAAGATTATTCTTAATGGCAATATTTCGAAACATTCAGTCAAAGACAAACACAATCCAGTATTTATTCAATTCTATCAAAAACTGTGTTGAAAGTGTTGGGTCGGCTTGTACAAGATGGCAAGTGTAACAACTTATGGAGCTCGTGCTTTGACTAAGAAAAACAGTCTTTTTAATAAAATAAAGCAATGAATATCAAATATATTGTTGGAATTGATTTCGCAATGATCTTATTATTGGCACAGGGCCAGCCTTAGGGTCACCAATTGGTGAGGACCTTGCACTGACTCCTTCCTTATTATTTTAGAGAAGAAATAGCGACACTTGTCCTCAATGTTATTGTTGAAGTACAATAGGTTTTTGATAATCTGAATAATTTTAATGTTGTCGCTTTTTTATATTATTTTTTTTATTTGAGGCCACCAAATTCACTTTGCCAAGGAGCCTCCAATTATCTGCTGGCCATGACTGGCAGTTCCTAGAAGTACTTGAAGATTTGGAAACAAAACATTCCGATGTTCGGTAACACAGTAGTATTCACTGGCCTAGAAGAATATGGAATCTCAAGGAAGAAATAGTTAGGTTCATTGAAGGACTGTGTTGCTAATATTTCTAATGAAGAGTTGAAGACAGACTTCATGTGTATCATTGGAGACATTGCAATGTTTTGTTTGCAAATGAAATGTATCTGCATCTTAAATCTTTTCAAACAAAGTTATTCCACGTCTTGAGGCAGCGAGTGAACTCGGGTCTTATCATTTTCCTTAGCTGAAAGGTGAAACTATTTCTAGTGAAATGGATGAAATTACAAGACTTATTTGGATTCCTTGATTGTGGAATTTGAAAGCAAATTTTAAGACGTCAAGATCTTGGAACTAGTTTTCAATACCATCAGCTCACCATTTAATGCAGAAGCTGATTCAGCTCTAGATGACATACCTCCAAGCAAATTATGACCTGAGAGAGTAATTCCAGTGAGTTCTTCTACGGAAGTTTCATGACTGCCAGAAGCTGTATTCCCATAGTTAAGAAAACTTTGCTGCGAAGCTGTCACATTATTCGGAACCTAATTCATCTGTGAACACGCTTTATTTCGTTTGTTTGAAAATTATGAATTGTTAGAACAAGTCGATGCTCACTGACTGTAATTTGACAGCAGTCGCAAGAACAAAACAACTAGTAAGCTAGTTCTACAGTTACAGAACATTATGCACGGATGTAAACAGTTAAATGCTTCACATTAAGTACAATTGTACATTTGTGGTGAATTGTGATGTAAAAAGACAATAACAAAATTGAAAAAAATATTCGTAAAATTAGTTCAAGAAATTGCTAACTGTTGTTGTAATTCCTCAATTGTGAGTAAAAAAAAAAAAATAATTTATGCGGCACGCCAGTCCCCAGATTTTTTAAATGCGGCCCTCGGTTGAAAAAGGTTGCCCACCCCTGAACTAGACTATTGGTCTTTTCACATAGTGAACGAAGTGTCCAATTCTGTTACTAGTCAATATTCTGATCAACTTATCTTCTTATCTTATAAAATACAGACGTTACTTTAAAAAAATGAAGATGATTTCGTTCAACGCGTGTTCCTAGGTCAACCTAGTCATGCATGTTAACCAGTGACTTCAATTCTGCCAAATCAACATCAACATTATCCCAGACATGAGTGCTTTCCCTTTTGACTTCCTATTTTTTTTTCTTCTGTATGTCCCCATGTCTAGAGAATCTGAAACGTGTCTGTACTCTGTTCTAATTCATAAGCTACAAAAAAAAAATGATGAAACTAAATATAATTTATAGAGACCCATGGGCGTAGTCAGGGGGATTTGGGGTTCAACCCCCCCGCGAAATGAAATCCCCTCGGAGGGGGATGGATCGGAATTTAGTAACTTGTTTTTTGCCTTGATTCAGTTTAATTTAGGCGATATTTTAATACTAAACCCTCACTTGCCCCCAGCGCAGCTAAGGGGGATTTGAGTTTAAAACGGAAAAAAAAAGAATGCAAACGACAATCCCCAAATTCCAAGAGCATAGTTAAGGGGGATTTGATTTTAAAACCCCCTCCGAAATTTACGATAAAACACATCCTCTTCAATATAAAACTATCCATACATCAGTCACCAGATTCTATGAGCGTAGCAAAGAGGGGTTTTGTGTTTAAAACACCCACTAGCGGGTTTAGAGCAAAGAACCACCTCTTCAATATAAAAAAGCAAATTGTACACTAAAAATTCTATGAGCGTAGCCAAAAGGTTTTTGAGTTTAAACCCCGCTTCAGTGGGATTGGAAGCTAAAAAATACCTCTTCAATATAAAAAAAGCAAATAGCATACTCAAAAGTCTATGATCGTAGCCATAGGGGGTTTTAAGTTTAAACCCCCCTTCAGCGTGGTTTGAAGCTAAAAAAATAACTCTGCAATATAAAAAAAAGCTAATTGCACACTCAAAATTCTAAGAGCGTAGCCATTGGGGGTTTCAAGTTTAAACCTTCCTTCAGTGGGGTTTGAAGCTAAAAAAAAAATACCTCTTCAATATAAAAGAAAAGCAAATTCTACTCTCAAAATTCTATGAGTTTTTTTAAAGTTTAAAACACCTCCGTGGTTTTGAGTTTAAATATCCAATACAGAGAGTTTTGAGGTTGAAAACATCTCTTTTCAATTTTATTCTAAAGCAAACTACAGTATCAAATTATATGAGCTTAGATAATGGGGTTTTGAATTTAAAAAAAAAAAAAAACTCCACAGATTTTTTAGTTTAAAACCCATGAACAAATGACTTTGACGATAAAAATTTCCCTTTTCGATACAAAATCTAAAGCAAACTACAGTCAGCTAATTCCACGAGCGTAGCCAAGAGAGGTTACACATTTCTACCAAGTGGCTGTGCTCCTTTAATAAAGTGCACTGAATAGTCATCTGCCGAAATTGAAAAACACTAAATATGGCTCAACAAAGATGGCTAAGACAGATTTTAGGAGTCAGTTGTAGAGATTGGGTCTCAATCAAATATATCCTATGCCGAACTTGGAGTCGACCCATTAGTAAGGTTGTGACAGTGCGTCGCATGAGGTTAGCGGGACATGTTTTCCGACAAAATGAATTACGCATAATAAGAGTTGCGATGACATGGAGGCCATTACGCGGAAAGCGCAAACAGGGACATCCTAGTATAACTTGGCGCCACGCTTTCATGGAGGTCCTCAGAGCAGGTGGAAAGGTACATAAGGTTTTTAAAATAAAACTTTTTAATAGCAGGATAATGCACTGTAGATATCTCAAAATATGCATTTTGTTGGCTTTTAATACCGGAAAGAGTGCTTGGAGTGAAGCCCCGCGCTCCCCCAGACCCCCTTGCTGGCAATGGCGGTGAGTCTACAATTTTTTCACTAACTCAAAAAAGAACCTATTCTAGGGTACAATAAACGTCTACCGACAGAATGAAGGGTCAGAATGTAATAAAGATTAATTATGTACACACCCGCACACGCATGCACACACCTATATATATTTTTTACGTGCGGAGGGGAAGAAAAATCTACCCAAACACACCCCCCCCGAAAAAAAATGGCTACGCCCATGTAGAGAACTCAGACTCTAAGAACTAAGATCCTAAAGTACGTAATATATGTAGATTCAAAAGAGCTTACCATAGACCGAGACGTTTGTACACACGTGACTTGTAGTGTCGTAGTTAAGTAGCAGACACATAGACAGAAGGTCGACAGGGACAAAACTCAATGTGACCGTCACATTGGTCATATTGTCATCACTAGTGGCAATGTATATAGAGATGTTACTACCACTCTTGACCAGACAGCTGCTTGCCACCACGGTACAGTTGATCACTGTCAACTGATTTCCCTGTAGACTTACGCTCAAATCAGATATAGATGTCTTGTAAAAACCACGTGTCCAGGAGTAACTTTTTCCTGCTTCCACTAGTCCATCAACTGACACAGCTTCACCTTAATATAAGCACAGAACTCAAGGCATAAGCATTGTCATTTTTTTTATTTTGATTGTATACATTTATTTTAGAATGTTGTTCTAATCAGATAGTAATTCTATAGTTTCATTAGATGATATAAAACATCTAGTACTTATCTGTAACATATTGATCTACCAATGCAAGTAAGCCCAAAACAAAAATGATCATTGAAGTAGCGGTGGTAAATGAAAGTGTAGTCTCTTTAGATACAAAACCCAGTTGTTAAAATAATGAATAATAGAATTGTATTTGTATAAACTATAAAAAAGGAAATAAAATGGTAAAACCGAAATTTTCTTTCACATTAAAGATGGCAGTAATCAGGTCAGATTATCCACTTATCACTATTAAATAAGAAACGTATGATGAAAGTATTTTACTTCATTAACTTTTCATTGAATTGATTCGTTATCATGAACAAATTAAAGGCTCGGGGAACTGGAGACAAGCTCAAATCTCCCCCAACACCGACTTTTTCACTAGGTAGAGAGTACAAACAACAGGTAGAGAGAGTACAAACAACAGGTAGAGAGAGTACAAACAACAGGTAGAGAGAGTACAAACAACAGGTAGAGAGAGTACAAACAACAGGTAGAGAGAGTACAAACAACAGGTAGAGAGAGTACAAACAACAGGTAGAGAGAGTACAAACAACAGGTAGAGAGAGTACAAACAACAGGTAGAGAGAGTACAAACAACAGGTAGAGAGAGTACAAACAACAGGTAGAGAGAGTACAAACAACAGGTAGAGAGAGTACAAACAACAGGTAGAGAGAGTACAAACAACAGGTAGAGAGAGTACAAACAACAGGTAGAGAGAGTACAAACAACAGGTAGAGAGAGTACAAACAACAGGTAGAGAGAGTACAAACAACAGGTAGAGAGAGTACAAACAACAGGTAGAGAGAGTACAAACAACAGGTAGAGAGAGTACAAACAACAGGTAGAGAGAGTACAAACAACAGGTAGAATAAGTACAACAACAATTTAGCTGGAAGGTTAACAGCCTACAACAAAAAGGTTGAGAATCTACAACAAGAAGGTTGAGAATCTACAACAAGAAGGTTGAGAACCTACAACAAGAAGGTTGAGAACTTACAACGAGAAGGTTGAGAACCTACAACAAGAAGGTGGAGAAGCTATAACAAAAAGGATGAGAACCTACAAAAGAAGGTTGAGAACCTACAGCGAGAAGGTTGAGAACCTACAACAAGAAGGTTGAGAACCTACAAAAGAAGGTTGAGAACCTATAACAAGAAGGATGAGAACCTACAAAAGAAGGTTGAGAACCTACAGCGAGAAGGTTGAGAACCTACAACATGAAGGTTCACAACCTACAACTGGACGCTTAGTACTTCTAGTACTAAGGTTTAAAAAAAAATAAGTGTATACTTACATTTCCAGGGCTCACATTGTTTAAACTTAGAAATTGCATTTGTTGTATGTTGTAGTATTAAAATCAAGCAATGTTATCGTTTCATTTTTAAAAGTGAAAATCTTTTCAATGAAAACAAAATAGGGCTCAGTTATACATTGTCCATCATTTTCTATGAACCTAGAAATAAAACTTTGTGTTGTGTAGCAGTGTGAAACCAAAGTGAATCAGTTAATGTTTACTTACATCCTAACTGCGTCCATCTAACAAACAATGATCAATGTTTACTTACATCCTAACTGTGTCCATCTAACAAACAATGATCAATGTTTACTTACATTCTAACTGTGTCCATCTAACAAACAATGATCAATGTTGACTTACATCCTAACTGTGTTCATGTAACAAACAATGATCAATGTTGACTTACATCCTAACTGCGTCCATCTTACAAACAATGATTAATATTGACTTACATTCTGTGTCCATCTAACAAACAATGATCAATGTTGACTTACATTCTGTGTCCATCTAACAAACAATGATCAATGTTGACTTACATTCTGTGTCCATCTAACAAACAATGATCAATGTTGACTTACATTCTGTGTCTATCTAACAAACAATGATCAATGTTGACTTACATCCTAACTGTGTTCATGTAACAAACAATGATCAATGTTGACTTACATCCTAACTGCGTCCATCTAACAAACAATGATCAATGTTTACTTACATGCTAACTGCGTCCATCAAACAAACAATGATCAATGTTTACTTACACGCTAACTGTGTCCATCAAACAAACAATGATCAATGTTGACTTACATTCTAACTATATCCATCTAACAAACAATGATCAATGTTTACTTACATCCTAACTGTGTCCATCTAACAAACAATGATCAATGTTGACTTACATTCTAACTGCGTCTATCTAACAAACAATGATCAATGTTGACTTAAATCCTAACTGTGTCCATCTAACAAACAATGATCAATGTTTACTTACATCATAACTGCGTCCATCTAACAAACAATGATCAATGTTTACTTACATGCTAACTGCGTCCATCAAACAAACAACGATCAATGTTGACTTACATTCTAACTATGTCCATCTAACAAACAATGATCAATGTTTACTTACATCCTAACTGCGCCCATCTAACAAACAATGATCAATGTTTACTTACATGCTAACTGCGTCCATCAAACAAACAATGATCAATGTTGACTTACATTCTAACTATATCCATCTAACAAACAATGATCAATGTTTACTTACATCCTAACTGTGTCCATCTAACAAACAATGATCAATGTTGACTTACATCCTAACTGCGTCCATCTAACAAACAATGATTAATATTGACTTACATTCTGTGTCCATCTAACAAACAATGATCAATGTTGACTTACATTCTGTGTCCATCTAACAAACAATGATCAATGTTGACTTACATTCTGTGTCCATCTAACAAACAATGATCAATGTTGACTTACATTCTGTGTCTATCTAACAAACAATGATCAATGTTGACTTACATCCTAACTGTGTTCATGTAACAAACAATGATCAATGTTGACTTACATCCTAACTGCGTCCATCTAACAAACAATGATTAATATTGACTTACATTCTGTGTCCATCTAACAAACAATGATCAATGTTGACTTACATCCTAACTGTGTCCATCTAAGTAACAATGATCAATGTTTACTTACATCCTAACTGTGTCCATCTAACAAACAATGATCAATGTTGACTTACATCCTAACTGTGTTCATGTAACAAACAATGATCAATGTTGACTTACATTCTAACTGCGTCCATCTAACAAACAATGATCAATGTTGACTTACATTCTAACTGCGTCAATCTAACAAACACTGATCAATGTTTACTTACATCCTAACTGCGTCCATCTTACAAACAATGATCAATGTTTACTTACATCCTAACTGCGTCCATCTAACAAACAATGATCAATGTTGACTTACATTCTAACTATATCCATCTAACAAACAATGATCAATGTTTACTTACATCCTAACTGTGTCCATCTAACAAACAATGATCAATGTTGACTTACATTCTAACTGCGTCTATCTAACAAACAATGATCAATGTTGACTTAAATCCTAACTGTGTCCATCTAACAAACAATGATCAATGTTTACTTACATCATAACTGCGTCCATCTAACAAACAATGATCAATGTTTACTTACATGCTAACTGCGTCCATCAAACAAACAACGATCAATGTTGACTTACATTCTAACTATGTCCATCTAACAAACAATGATCAATGTTTACTTACATCCTAACTGCGCCCATCTAACAAACAATGATCAATGTTTACTTACATGCTAACTGCGTCCATCAAACAAACAATGATCAATGTTGACTTACATTCTAACTATATCCATCTAACAAACAATGATCAATGTTTACTTACATCCTAACTGTGTCCATCTAACAAACAATGATCAATGTTGACTTACATCCTAACTGCGTCCATCTAACAAACAATGATTAATATTGACTTACATTCTGTGTCCATCTAACAAACAATGATCAATGTTGACTTACATTCTGTGTCCATCTAACAAACAATGATCAATGTTGACTTACATTCTGTGTCCATCTAACAAACAATGATCAATGTTGACTTACATTCTGTGTCTATCTAACAAACAATGATCAATGTTGACTTACATCCTAACTGTGTTCATGTAACAAACAATGATCAATGTTGACTTACATCCTAACTGCGTCCATCTAACAAACAATGATTAATATTGACTTACATTCTGTGTCCATCTAACAAACAATGATCAATGTTGACTTACATCCTAACTGTGTCCATCTAAGTAACAATGATCAATGTTTACTTACATCCTAACTGTGTCCATCTAACAAACAATGATCAATGTTGACTTACATCCTAACTGTGTTCATGTAACAAACAATGATCAATGTTGACTTACATTCTAACTGCGTCCATCTAACAAACAATGATCAATGTTGACTTACATTCTAACTGCGTCAATCTAACAAACACTGATCAATGTTTACTTACATCCTAACTGCGTCCATCTTACAAACAATGATCAATGTTTACTTACATCCTAACTGCGTCCATCTAACAAACAATGATCAATGTTTACTTACATCCTAACTGTGTCCATCTAACAAACAATGATCAATGTTTACTTACATCCTAACTGCGCCCATCTAACAAACAATGATCAATGTTTACTTACATGCTAACTGCGTCCATCAAACAAACAATGATCAATGTTTACTTACACGCTAACTGTGTCCATCAAACAAACAATGATCAATGTTGACTTACATTCTAACTATATCCATCTAACAAACAATGATCAATGTTTACTTACATCCTAACTGTGTCCATCTAACAAACAATGATCAATGTTGACTTACATCCTAACTGTGTCCATCTAAGTAACAATGATCAATGTTTACTTACATCCTAACTGTGTCCATCTAACAAACAATGATCAATGTTGACTTACATCCTAACTGTGTTCATGTAACAAACAATGATCAATGTTGACTTACATTCTAACTGCGTCCATCTAACAAACAATGATCAATGTTGACTTACATTCTAACTGCGTCCATCTAACAAACAATGATCAATGTTTACTTACATCCTAACTGCGTCCATCTTACAAACAATGATCAATGTTTACTTACATCCTAACTGCGTCCATCTAAAAAACAATGATCAATGTTTACTTACATCCTAACTGTGTCCATCTAACAAACAATGATCAATGTTTACTTACATCCTAACTGCGTCCATCTAACAAACAATGATCAATGTTGACTTACATCCTAACTGCGTCCACCTAACAAACAATGATCAATGTTTACTTACATCCTAACTGCGTCCATCTAACAAACAATGATCAATGTTGACTTACATCCTAACTGCGTCCACCTAACAAACAATGATCAATGTTTACTTACATTCTAACTGTGTCCATCTAACAAACAATGATCAATGTTGACTTACATTCTAACTGTGTCTATCTAACAAACAATGATCAAAGTTTACTTACATTCTAACTGTGTCCATCTAACAAACAATGATTAATGTTTACTTACATTCTAACTGTGTCCATCTAACAAACAATGATCAATGTTGACTTACATCCTAACTGTGTCCATCTAACAAACAATGATCAATGTTGACTTACATCCTAACTGTGTCCATCTAACAAACAATGATCAATGTTTACTTACATCTTAACTGTGTCCATGTAACAAACAATGATCAATTTTTATTTACATCCTAACTGCGTCCATCAAACAAACAATGATCAATGTTTACTTACATCCTAACTGTGTCCATCTAACAAACAATGATCAATGTTGACTTACATGCTAACTGCGTCCATCAAACAAACAATGATCAATGTTGACTTAAATTCTAACTATATCCATCTAACAAACAATGATCAATGTTTACTTACATCCTAACTGTGTCCATCTAACAAACAATGATCAATGTTGACTTACATCCAAACTGTGTCCATCTAACAAACAATGATCAATGTTTACTTACAGCCTAACTGTGTCCATCTAACAAACAATGATCAATGTTGACTAACATCCTAACTGTGTTCATGTAACAAACAATGATCAATGTTGACTTACATTCTAACTGCGTCTATCTAACAAACAATGATCAATGTTGACTTAAATCCTAACTGTGTCCATCTAACAAACAATGATCAATGTTTACTTACATCATAACTGCGTCCATCTAACAAACAATGATCAATGTTTACTTACATGCTAACTGCGTCCATCAAACAAACAACGATCAATGTTGACTTACATTCTAACTATGTCCATCTAACAAACAATGATCAATGTTTACTTACATCCTAACTGCGCCCATCTAACAAACAATGATCAATGTTTACTTACATGCTAACTGCGTCCATCAAACAAACAATGATCAATGTTGACTTACATTCTAACTATATCCATCTAACAAACAATGATCAATGTTTACTTACATCCTAACTGTGTCCATCTAGCAAACAATGATCAATGTTGACTTACATCCAAACTGTGTCCATCTAACAAACAATGATCAATGTTTACTTACATCCTAACTGTGTCCATCTAACAAACAATGATCAATGTTGACTTACATCCTAACTGTGTTCATGTAACAAACAATGATCAATGTTGACTTACATTCTATATGCGTCCATCTAACAAAAAATGATCAATGTTGACTTACATTCTAAATGCGTCCATCTAACAAACACTGATCAATGTTGACTTACATTTTAACTATGTCCATCTAACAAACAATGATCAATGTTTACTTACATCCTAACTGCACCCATCTAACAAACAATGATCAATGTTTACTTACATGCTAACTGCGTCCATCAAACAAACAATGATCAATGTTTACTTACATGCTAACTGCGTCCATCTAAAAAACAATGATCAATGTTTACTTACATCCTAACTGCGTCCATCTAACAAACAATGATCAATGTTGACTTACATCCTAACTGCGTCCACCTAACAAACAATGATCAATGTTTACTTACATCCTAACTGCGTCCATCTAACAAACAATGATCAATGTTGACTTACATCCTAACTGCGTCCATCTAACAAACAATGATTAATATTGACTTACATTATGTGTCCATCTAACAAACAATGATCAATGTTGACTTACATCCTAACTGTGTCCATCTAAGTAACAATGATCAATGTTTACTTACATCCTAACTGTGTCCATCTAACAAACAATGATCAATGTTGACTTACATCCTAACTGTGTTCATGTTACAAACAATGATCAATGTTGACTTACATTCTAACTGCGTCCATCTAACAAACAATGATCAATGTTGACTTACATTCTAACTGCGTCAATCTAACAAACACTGATCAATGTTTACTTACATCCTAACTGCGTCCATCTTACAAACAATGATCAATATTTACTTACATCCTAACTGCGTCCATCTAACAAACAATGATCAATGTTTACTTACATCCTAACTGTGTCCATCTAACAAACAATGATCAATGTTTACTTACATCCTAACTGCGCCCATCTAACAAACAATGATCAATGTTTACTTACATGCTAACTGCGTCCATCAAACAAACAATGATCAATGTTTACTTACACGCTAACTGTGTCCATCAAACAAACAATGATCAATGTTGACTTACATTCTAACTATATCCATCTAACAAACAATGATCAATGTTTACTTACATCCTAACTGTGTCCATCTAACAAACAATGATCAATGTTGACTTACATCCTAACTGTGTCCATCTAAGTAACAATGATCAATGTTTACTTACATCCTAACTGTGTCCATCTAACAAACAATGATCAATGTTGACTTACATCCTAACTGTGTTCATGTAACAAACAATGATCAATGTTGACTTACATTCTAACTACGTCCATCTAACAAACAATGATCAATGTTGACTTACATTCTAACTGCGTCCATCTAACAAACAATGATCAATGTTTACTTACATCCTAACTGCGTCCATCTTACAAACAATGATCAATGTTTACTTACATCCTAACTGCGTCCATCTAAAAAACAATGATCAATGTTTACTTACATCCTAACTGCGTCCATCTAACAAACAATGATCAATGTTGACTTACATCCTAACTGCGTCCACCTAACAAACAATGATCAATGTTTACTTACATCCTAACTGCGTCCATCTAACAAACAATAATCAATGTTGACTTACATCCTAACTGCGTCCACCTAACAAACAATGATCAATGTTTACTTACATTCTAACTGTGTCCATCTAACAAACAATGATCAATGTTTACTTACATTCTAACTGTGTCTATCTAACAAACAATGATCAAAGTTTACTTACATTCTAACTGTGTCCATCTAACAAACAATGATTAATGTTTACTTACATTCTAACTGTGTCCATCTAACAAACAATGATCAATGTTGACTTACATCCTAACTGTGTCCATCTAACAAACAATGATCAATGTTGACTTACATCCTAACTGTGTCCATCTAACAAACAATGATCAATGTTTACTTACATCTTAACTGTGTCCATGTAACAAACAATGATCAATTTTTATTTACATCCTAACTGCGTCCATCTAACAAACAATGATCAATGTTTACTTACATCCTAACTGCGTCCATCTAACAAACAAGGATCAATGTTGACTTACATGCTAACTGCGTCCATCAAACAAACAATGATCAATGTTGACTTACATTCTAACTATATCCATCTAACAAACAATGATCAATGTTTACTTACATCCTAACTGTGTCCATCTAACAAACAATGATCAATGTTGACTTACATCCAAACTGTGTCCATCTAACAAACAATGATCAATGTTTACTTACATCCTAACTGTGTCCATCTAACAAACAATGATCAATGTTGACTAACATCCTAACTGTGTTCATGTAACAAACAATGATCAATGTTGACTTACATTCTAACTGCGTCTATCTAACAAACAATGATCAATGTTGACTTAAATCCTAACTGTGTCCATCTAACAAACAATGATCAATGTTTACTTACATCATAACTGCGTCCATCTAACAAACAATGATCAATGTTTACTTACATGCTAACTGCGTCCATCAAACAAACAATGATCAATGTTTACTTACATCCTAACTGCGTCCATCTTACAAACAATGATCAATGTTTACTTACATCCTAACTGCGTCCATCTAACAAACAATGATCAATGTTTACTTACATCCTAACTGTGTCCATCTAACAAACAATGATAATGTTTACTTACATCCTAACTGCGTCCATCTAACAAACAATGATCAATGTTTACTTACATCCTAACTGCGTCCATCTAGCAAACAATGATCAATGTTTACTTACATTCTAACTGTGTCCATCTAACAAACAATGATTAATGTTTACTTACATTCTAACTGTGTCCATCTAACAAACAATGATCAATGTTGACTTACATCCTAACTGTGTCCATCTAACAAACAATGATCAATGTTGACTTACATCCTAACTGTGTCCATCTAACAAACAATGATCAATGTTTACTAACATCCTAACTGTGTCCATCTAACAAACAATGATCAATTTTTATTTACATCCTAACTGCGTCCATCTAACAAACAATGATCAATGTTTACTTACATCCTAACTGCGTCCATCTAACAAACAATGATCAATGTTGACTTACATCCTAACTGTGTCCATCTAACAAACAATGATCAATGTTGACTTACATTCTAACTGTGTCCATCTAACAAACAATGATCAAGGTTTACTTACATCATAACTGCGTCCATCTAACAAACAATGATCAATGTTTACTTACATGCTAACTGCGTCCATCAAACAAACAATGATCAATGTTTACTTACATCCTAACTGCGTCCATCTTACAAACAATGATCAATGTTTACTTACATCCTAACTGCGTCCATCTAACAAACAATGATCAATGTTTACTTACATCCTAACTGTGTCCATCTAACAAACAATGATAATGTTTACTTACATCCTAACTGCGTCCATCTAACAAACAATGATCAATGTTTACTTACATCCTAACTGCGTCCATCTAACAAACAATGATCAATGTTTACTTACATTCTAACTGTGTCCATCTAACAAACAATGATTAATGTTTACTTACATTCTAACTGTGTCCATCTAACAAACAATGATCAATGTTGACTTACATCCTAACTGTGTCCATCTAACAAACAATGATCAATGTTGACTTACATCCTAACTGTGTCCATCTAACAAACAATGATCAATGTTTACTAACATCCTAACTGTGTCCATCTAACAAACAATGATCAATTTTTATTTACATCCTAACTGCGTCCATCTAACAAACAATGATCAATGTTTACTTACATCCTAACTGCGTCCATCTAACAAACAATGATCAATGTTGACTTACATCCTAACTGTGTCCATCTAACAAACAATGATCAATGTTGACTTACATTCTAACTGTGTCCATCTAACAAACAATGATCAAGGTTTACTTACATTCTAACTGTGTCCATCTAACAAACAATGATCAATGTTTACATACATCCTAACTGCGGCCATCTAACAAACAATGATCAATGTTGACTTACATTCTAACTGCGTCCATCTAACAAACAATGATCAATGTTGACTTACATCCTAACTGCGTCCATCTAACAAACAATGATCAATGTTGACTTACATCCTAACTGTGTCCATCTAACAAACAATGATCAATGTTGACTTACATTCTAACTGTGTCCATCTAACAAACAATGATCAAGGTTTACTTACATCATAACTGCGTCCATCTAACAAACAATGATCAATGTTTACTTACATGCTAACTGCGTCCATCAAACAAACAATGATCAATGTTTACTTACATCCTAACTGCGTCCATCTTACAAACAATGATCAATGTTTACTTACATCCTAACTGCGTCCATCTAACAAACAATGATCAATGTTTACTTACATCCTAACTGTGTCCATCTAACAAACAATGATAATGTTTACTTACATCCTAACTGCGTCCATCTAACAAACAATGATCAATGTTTACTTACATCCTAACTGCGTCCATCTAACAAACAATGATCAATGTTTACTTACATTCTAACTGTGTCCATCTAACAAACAATGATTAATGTTTACTTACATTCTAACTGTGTCCATCTAACAAACAATGATCAATGTTGACTTACATCCTAACTGTGTCCATCTAACAAACAATGATCAATGTTGACTTACATCCTAACTGTGTCCATCTAACAAACAATGATCAATGTTTACTAACATCCTAACTGTGTCCATCTAACAAACAATGATCAATTTTTATTTACATCCTAACTGCGTCCATCTAACAAACAATGATCAATGTTTACTTACATCCTAACTGCGTCCATCTAACAAACAATGATCAATGTTGACTTACATCCTAACTGTGTCCATCTAACAAACAATGATCAATGTTGACTTACATTCTAACTGTGTCCATCTAACAAACAATGATCAAGGTTTACTTACATTCTAACTGTGTCCATCTAACAAACAATGATCAATGTTTACATACATCCTAACTGCGGCCATCTAACAAACAATGATCAATGTTGACTTACATTCTAACTGCGTCCATCTAACAAACAATGATCAATGTTGACTTACATTCTAACTGCGTCCATCTAACAAACAATGATCAATGTTGACTTACATTCTAGCTATGTCCATCTAACAAACAATGATCAATGTTTACTTACATCCTAACTGCGTCCATCTAACAAACAATGATCAATGTTGACTTACATTTTATGCCCATCTAACAAACAATGATCAATGTTGACTTACATTCTAACTGCGTCCATCTAACAAACAATAATCAATGTTTACTTACATTCTAACTGCGTCCATCTAACAAACAATGACTAATGTTTACTTACATTCTAACTGTGTCCATCTAACAAATAATGATCAATGTTGACTTACATCCTAACTGTGTCCATCTAACAAACAATGATCAATGTTTACTTACATCCTAACTGTGTCCATCTAACAAACAATGATCAATGTTTACTTACATCCTGTGTCCATCTAACAAACAATGATCAATTTTTATTTACATCCTAACTGCGTCCATCTAACAAACAATGATCAATGTTGACTTATATTCTAACTGTGTCCATCTAACAAACAATGATCAAGGTTTACTTACATTCTAACTGTGTCCATCTAACAAACAATGATCAATGTTTACTTACATCCTAACTGCGTCCATCTAACAAACAATGATCAATGTTGACTTACATTCTAACTATGTCCATCTAACAAACAATAATCAATGTTTACTTACATTCTTACTGCGTCCATCTAACAAACAATGATCAATGTTGACTTACATTCTAACTGCGTCCATCTAACAAACAATGATCAATGTTGACTTACATTCTAGCTATGTCCATCTAACAAACAATGATCAATGTTTACTTACATCCTAACTGCGTCCATCTAACAAACAATGATCAATGTTGACTTACATTTTATGCCCATCTAACAAACAATGATCAATGTTGACTTACATTCTAACTGCGTCCATCTAACAAACAATAATCAATGTTTACTTACATTCTAACTGCGTCCATCTAACAAACAGCACAAAGAGAGAGAAACTTAGATGTGTAGAATAGTGAAACATGATTCCAACGTTCTCAAGATAAACAACAACTTTTTCTTCGCCTTCCTCAAGTAAGGTGTGGCTTTGGAGATGTTCACGTTTCTTTAGTACTAAGTAAAGCACTAACCTGATTTATCTTCGGAAGTTAAAAACAATTAAAAATCTACATATTAAAGGCTACTAGACTGTATTAATAACTTAATAACGAATTTTTTAAAAGTTGATGCTAAGATTACATTGCATCAGAATTACGCGAAAAATAAAAACACAGAACTAACAAAGTAAAACCTACATTGTGAAACTATGGACTACTGGTACTACATTCCTATTTATTTATTCGGAGTTTGTTTTTTAACAGACGGCTACCATCCTAAAAAATACAAATGAGGAAGTGTAAACGTTTTGTTGAAATCCCTACAGAAATAAAGGGCCTTAACTGAGAATCAGTGGCATATAAATCCCATTCATTCTAAGAGGTCAACTTCCTCGTTGGAAGTTTGGATTATTGAAAGGATTGATACAAAAATTATCACATCATCTTACTCAATCATTTTCCCTACAAAAAAGAAAAAGATTGTTCCATTCTATGCATACCCATGGCTACAGTATTTAGAAAGACATTGTCTTCAAATCCAAGGGTTAAAGATCAGTGCATAATTCAGGTTCTAGTCGGCGAAAGTAAGGGAGGTTAGTCGCTCTGTGTCGGCCATAGAAGAGTATATGCTTCATATTTGAAATTATGAATGTGCAGATGTGGAGAGCATAATTCTATGCATTATATAACGTGTTCTTGGTAACTGAGTTATTGAATACAATCCAACGTTTTGATGTAAGAAAACTTTATCTGTAGAGTTATTGTATAAAACTGTGATATAAATTAAATTTCTTTTGCTGTCATTATAATGTTTTGAAATATGTAATACACTATTGTAAGACAGTTTTCCCTAAAAAAAATATGTTATTATTATTATTAATGATTAATCTTTCTCTGGCTCTGCCACGGTCGAGTTTAGTTAGACAGAAACAAAATTCATTGCGGTCTCTTTAACAGTGTCCACTGAGACATTTTCAGGTGATGTGGCAGGTCTGCATCAGTGCCGCCCTCTGACAGGCAACGAGAATCTTCATAGGTATGTTAAAGACCTTGAAGGTATCTATTATGTCAGTTGTCATTTGTCATTATTCCCTCATTGATATAACAAAGGATATATTGTTTTTTACAGTTATTTTAAACGCTTAATCTCCAATCTTAGGTGTCCATATTTTCTGTTTTTCCAGTTCGGTTTTCCTTATTTGATGAGATAGTGGTACGGCTATGCCAATAATGGTAGTTTTGTCAGTATCCCAGTAAAATAATTAATCTGTTTGATTCGAGAACCCCTTGTGGCGAGTATTTGTAATAAGGTGGGCGTTTTTCTTGATCAAATTATGCGTCAAAGCCAGTTGTTGGTGTATTCATTTTGGGGTGTAAACATCGAAATCAAGTTAGTAGTTTTCTCATGAGCCTGTCAATATCTTGTAGGTCAGAGGTCACTCCATTGTATGACAACGAAAGGTATAACGTAGCCAGCAATTTTTTGCCAGAGATTTTGGTGTTGAAGATTGTATTTACTCTTTGCTTATATTTACTAAAAAGGTCCTCTTTTAAATGTTTATGATTTATCCTGACATTCTGGTTTATTCCAAAATATATATAGAGAGAGTAGCAGAGTTCAAATCGTCAATGCCTTCAAATATATTGTTAGTACTGACTGTTTTATCCTTTTTAATGCTTTTGCTAGCACACTTCTCTAGGCCAAAAGACGTCACTGAAGTGCTGTACCGTACTAAATAAGTTAGGCAGTTTTGGTTTCTGAGTATTGCTTTATCCATGTCTATTTGGAGAGACATACTTTTTCTGTATTTAGTGTCAACCCTGAAACAGTTTGTGCAATTTAGACAAAACCACAGTGGAGATAGAGAATTGTCCTGGTACATACCCCTTTCAATGTAGATATAGAGCCTTAGTGATCACAAGTAAGATGTAGGCCATCTCCCACAGTTTTTTTTATTTTTGTGTTGTTGTTTTTTTGTGTGGATATTTCTGGTTTTTATTAGCCAGTCATACGGAACTGAGTCGAATGCTTTTTTTTTTGTAGCACATGTGTAAGTTTCTTTTTCTTCTATTTCATTGGTGCAATATAATTCCATCAATAGTTAGCTGTAATTTACAGCCCATTGACTTATCAATGCAACCTTGTTGTTCGTATGCTAGTAGTTTATGGACAGAACACAATTTACACATTTACTTTTCAAGACTGAATTAAATAGTTTAAATACAACTGACAAGTGTTTGGGCGATAGTTCGATGGTTGATTTGGATAACCTTTAGGGGGAGGAGAGATGTTCTCCCTTCAGTGAGTTCTGTCAGCATTGATGACTCGTTAAAACTTAATGTATAATTATTGCAGCCAAACGTTGTGTAGATTGTCCAGCCCAGGAGAAATCCAGTCATGGATTTTTAATAAAGCTGCTAATACATCCTCAACTGTAAAAAATCTTCATCAAGCATTTCTGGTCTTCTATTATTTGTAGTTTGGATGTTTTCCACTGGCGGATCCAGGGGGGGCGGTAGGAGCGGTCGCCCCCCCCCCACTAGGCCGACCCCTCCCCTTCGGGGGGGGGGGGGGCGGACGAATTTTAGTATAGAATTCACACAATTTGTATACGAATTTATTACTTATGTTAATAATATATACTAATTATTTATATTTCAACCTATTTTTAGATTATTTCGCCCCCCTTCTATATTTTGGCCGATTTGGTAGGGCCGGGAGGGGGCGATGGCATCAATCCGCCCCCCCCCCACCATAAACTTTCGAGTGGGGGGGGCGGTCCTATTTATTTATAGAAATCACAGATTGATAACAGAATCAATTAAATATCTATATGATTAAAACTTGTTATTGGTATTTTAACCGGTCTTTATATTATGTCGTTCACCTGTTGGCCGATTGGAAGGGGAGGAGCGAATACCTCTACTGCCCTTCCCATCTAAACCCTTTGAGTGGGGGGGCGGTCTTACTTTTATGGAGAAATTATAGTATGTGAACAAAATTAGTCGAATATCTATATAATATAAACAGGTGGAAGTGCGATACATGCAATCACCTTCCCCACATCGGACAAACCAATACTTTTTCTTTTTATATTATAGTAAGAAATTACAAAATTTAAAAAATCTGTCACTAACATAATTTATATATGCTATAAAGTAAATTCTTAAATCGAGTCGCTCAACCCCTATTCTTTAATGCAAAATGCATTCATTAGCAGAAATTATAAAAAGGACCGAGGATTAATCGTTTTCATTTTACCGCCCTTCCCCTTTCCAGAGAGAATTTGTGTAATTTCACATGAATTTATCATAACTATTTTAAGAAAGACTTTGCCTTGGAAAAGTTATAATTCAAACGAAATTTTTCAATATAACAGTCACGGTTGAGATGAGTTCAAAAGCCAGATAATCTTTTCCTAGTCCCTTTTTCCAACCTTACTCTATCTCAGTGATTCCCAAAGTGGTCTATATAGACCCCCAGGGGTCTACGAAAACTTCCAAGGGGTCTACGAAAGTGAAAAAATAAATTGGGGGTCTATGAGATGTCCACGGGAGTCTACGATCATGGATGTCATTTAAGCCTAGCAAGTCTTGACTTAAATTTTTACATTCCATCAATGTAACTCTTTCATACACTAATATAGTATTTGTACCTCAGTTAATCCTTTAAATATTTATCATGCTGCAAACTGCCTAAGGGTTGTCGGCTCCTTATTCTACTTCAGGGTGTACCCACAAAACCTTCCCCATATTGGAGTATAGTTGCATAATATCTGTAGCAAGGATATTCAAAAACAAAAATTCAGTGTGTTTGTTGATTCCAGTAATAAATATTAAATGCTATTTTAGTTTGCTAAAATTTGAATTTTAGCAATAAAAAGATAGATCTCTATAAATTATAATGCTTTAAATGACTTTTTCAATATTCAACTCACTACAGTTAGAAATTTGTTTTTAAAAGAAATGTTGACGAATTTGCAAAAATGCAATACAAGTTAAGCAGGGGGTCTACCGAAAATCAGATAACATGTCAAGGGGTCTACGAGACAAAAAAGTTTGGGAACCACTGCTCTATCTCATATTTTTCTAGTTAAATAAATTTAGGACTATAACTAACAATTTATGCTTGAATTTTATTGAATATTATTTATCGAATTTTTTTTTCGGCGGCGATCCTCAAAGCCCTAATCTAAATATGTGGGATAACTTATCTTTTCAAAGAACGAATCGGTTTTATTTGCAATGTATTAAAGTACTATAAATTCATATTAGAATATTTTTCCAAATTTTTCAAAACGTCCTTTATAATAGAATGAATAATGAGCTGTAGGCTAGAGAACGCGTTACTGCAGTGAAAAATGCAAGAAAACGCTTTTGGCAACGGGGCTTCGCCCCGAACCTCACTGATTAATAATGAGCTGTAGATGTCAGGAGAATGCGTTTCTGCTGTGATAAATGCAAGAAAACGCTTTTAGGTGTCGGGGCTTCGCCTCGAACCCCACTGAAGAAGCTTACAGCGCTCTTCCAGACCCCCAAGCTTGCAAGATAAAGGCTTCAACATTCTTTTTTTTTTTGCCGAAAATTGAGAAACAGTCTTATTTTATTCTCATATATCGAATTTATATATATATATATATATGTTGTACGCAAGTTTATGCATAGGGTTAGGGTTTACTGAGCGTTAGGGTTAGGGTTTGGAAAAAAATCGCCCCCCCCCCCCAACTCCAAAGTTCTGGATCCGCCAGTGATGTTTTTTATCCCAGTCAGCCTCCGCGTAGTGTAGTATGCATTATTATTAGTATTTTGAGAAAAAGAGTGACTACAATACGCAATTTCTTATATCTAATAAAGTAAAAAAAAATAGAGGTTTGTAAAGTCAAAAAATAAATCTAAAAGTAAAGTGTCTTTCGTAAAAAAAAAAAATAATGCAGTTTTTTTGGATCATGGGTGATTTCAACCTACCTGATATAAATTGAAAAACACTAACCATAGATAAACACCAAAACCTTAGGACATAAATGAGCTTTTCATAGAAAATAAATAAAAACAACTAGATTTAACAACACATTAGATCTCTTCTTAACCAACAGACCTGGATTAGGAGTAGATTATGATTTTATCCCTGGTCTATCAATACACAGTCATATAAAAGCAGTAGCCTATACAAAACCCAAAAGAAAAATCTTACTCTGTAATAAATGCAACCTAACACAACTACACCAAGCTGCATTAAACCTTCAACAAACATTCTTACTAGAAAAAGACATTAACCAACCAGTCGATGACCTCTGGAATTTCATTAAAACTATCTTAAAAACATTATAGAAAATCATATACCAACTAAATGCATATCAAACAAAATAAATAAATGCTGGTTTAATAATAGATTAAAGAAGCTTTTTAAACAGAAAACCTATATAGAAAATTTAAAGAAACTAAGGCAGAAAGAGTGTATAGAAAGTATATAAAAATTAAACACCTAACCCAAAAAGTAAGCAGACAGCTGCATAGTGAATACATAAACAATGTAATATCTAAAGATAATAACAAAAACCTATGGTCATACATTAAGTCTAAAAAAATGGAAACAACAGGCATAGCGCCATTAAAAGGAGAAGATAACTTAACACATAATGATAATGAAACTAAAGCTAACATCCTAAATAAATACTTGGCATCAGCATTCTCAGCCCCAGGAGACAAAGACATAATACTTAATTTGAACCAAGTAGACAACATAGGAGATATAGAAGTACAAGATAAGGGAATCCAAAAACTATTATCAAACATCAAACCGATTAAAGCTTCTGGACCTGATGGTATTCCAGCTAGATTACTCAAGAACTAAGCAATGAGCTAGAACCAGTGTTAAACATACTTTTCCAGGCATCTCTTAATCAGGGCAGAGTACCAAGGGACTGGAAAGAAGTGAATGTCACCACCCCCCCCCCATTTAAAAAAGGAGAAAAATCTGACCCCGGAAAATGCAGACCAGTATCACCAGCATCACATGTAAAATCCTAGAACACATAATATGTAGCAACATCATAAACCACTTAGACAAACATAATGTCCTTACTCCATATCAACATGGCTTTAGGAAATATAAATCATGTGAAACACAACTAATAGGGCTAATTGATGATTTTTCAAAAGGTTTAGATGATAGTGAGCAAATAGATGCTATCTTACTAGATTTTTCCAAGGCTTTTGACAAAGTTCATCACCATAGTTTGCTTAAAAATTAAAATATTTTGGCATTGATGGTCCATTGCATCTGTGGATTAAAGATTTTACGATAGGGAGAGAACAAGCTATAATAATAAATGGCTCTAAATCAACACCAATATACAGAAATTTTACAAAGAAAATTAGATGAATTACAAAAATGGGAATCAAATTGGAGCATGCCATTCCAACCAGAAAAATGTCAGTTATTAAGAGTAACAAAAACTAAATCAAATAAATTTCACTTATCTTATTCATGGTAAACTAGTAACACAGACTAAAAACACAAAATACCTAGGTGTTATATTAAATGAAAAACTGACACGGAATTCCCATAGTGATAAAACTATCAAAAAATCAAACAAAGCATTAGGGTTTATTAAAAGAAAGTACTATAAATCAAATAAGAACATAAAACTAAAATGTTATTTAACCTTGGTTAGGCCATTAATAGAATATGTATCTTCTGTTTGGGACCCCCTCAACCCATGAAAACATTAAGAAACTGGAACAGACAAAAAATAGAGCAGTGAGATTCATAACAAACGAATAGTCAGATTTGACTAGAGTAACACCTTTAGTAAAATCACTAAATTTAGAAAGCCTTCAGGAAAGAAGACTTAAAAGTAAAGTAGCAATTATACATAATACACTGAACCTTAATCTTCAAATACAAAAACAAAATTCAATAAAATACTCAGTAAGACACAATATAAAGGTACAATCCTCATCCCATATGCTAGGACAAATTTGTACAAATGCTCCTTTTTCCCTAGTGCAATTAGAGCATGGAATGGGCTGTCTGAGCTAGCCAGGAAAACCAGTGACTTGGCAGAATTTAATGACTAGATGCATGACGCGTAGGACGTAATCATCTTCTTTTTTAAAGTAACGTCTATATTATATAAGATAATAATAATAATAGTAATAGTTTTATTTATAAAGCGCTGTTAACAAACAAAATGTAGGCTCAAGGCGCTGTAACAACATTACAAACAAAAACACAAGAGCTAAAATGACAGTTAATCTAAAAAAGTTTTAAACACATAGGTCTTAATGTTCTTCTTAAAAGTGGTGTAGCATGTTGTCTGTCTGAGATCAATGGGGAGTGAGTGAGATAAGAAGATAAACACTGCATGTTACATTGTCACAGGGCTGGATTGACAACAGTGCAAGCCATTTCATGAATTCTTAACCGGGATGCAATTGATCTATTGCATTGTCAGATAAGCTGTGAAATCATGTATCATTATAGAATAAAACAGAGCATCAATTCATTCTGTCTTGTTAAAGAACACAATAGACTTCTACCAAAAGTATTATAGAATAAAGCAGAGCATCAATTCATTCTGTCTTGTTAAAGAACACAATAGACGTCTACCAAAAGTATTATAGAATAAAACAGAGCATCAATTCATTCTGTCTTGTTAAAGAACACAATAGACTTCTACCAAAAGTATTATAGAATAAAACAGAGCATCAATTCATTCTGTCTTGTTAAAGAACACAATAGACATCTACCAAAAGTATTATAGAATAAAACAGAGCATCAATTCATTCTGTCTTGTTAAAGAACACAATAGACGTCTTCCAAAAGTATTATAGAATAAAACAGAGCATCAATTCTTTCTGTCTTGTTAAAGAACACAATAGACTTCTACCAAAGTATTATAGAATAAAGCAGGGCATCAATTCATTGTCTTGTTAAAGAACACAATAGACTTCTACCAAAAGTATTATAGAATAAAGCAGAGCATCAATTCATTGTCTTGTTAAAGAACACAATAGACGTCTAAGAAAAGTATTATAGAATAAAACAGAGCATCAATTCATTGTCTTGTTAAAGAACACAATAGACGTCTACCAAAAGTATTATAGAATAAAACAGAGCATCAATTCATTCTGTCTTGTTAAAGAACACAATAGACGTCTTCCAAAAGTATTATAGAATAAAACAGAGCATCAATTCATTGTCTTGTTAAAGAACACAATAGACGTCTACCAAAAGTATTATAGAATAAAACAGAGCATCAATTCATTCTGTCTTGTTAGAGAACACAATAGACGTCTACCAAAAGTATTATAGAATAAAACAGAGCATCAATTCATTCTGTCTTGTTAAAGAACACAATAGACGTCTACCAAAAGTATTATAGAATAAAACAGAGCATCAATTCATTGTCTTGTTAAAGAACACAATAGACGTCTACCAAAAGTATTATAGAATAAAACAGAGCATCAAAAGTATTGGTAGATGCTCGAATAGCATGAAAAAAAACCATAACGAAACATTTTTAGGGGAAATAACTCAATAGTTTGCATAAATGTCGTAATTAGAAACAGAAAATCCTCTCCTAACTTTAATAAAGCCCTTTTTTTTTTAACTATTCATAGTCTGTGGCATTTTACGTCTCGATAAGTAACTTGCTCCTTTTGCAATTTCTTGTGTGACTAAAAAGGCCAATCCTTGATACACAGCTGCGGTCACAGGTTGGGCATATATGTAATCACCAGGCGCCATTGCATTTTCACCTTACTTTTTACTACTGTTGTGTATGGTATCTGCAATCCAGGACCTTTCCTTTAGACTCGCTTCCCATGTGGATCTATCCAGTGCCATTTTTTCCCAGCTGCTAGTGTCGATTTTGAAGATCTTCATAACGCGTTTGCATACATTCATATACCGTAAAAGTGGGTGACCAGCGGCTCACTTTCTGTTCAATTGCCGTGCTGAATATCTTGTAGAAGTTATAAAAGTGGACTTTAAGTGGTGTATTTTTATGTAGAAAAAGCGTCTTCAATGTTTAATTTTAAAAACCTTCAGAACTTTGCAATATCTTCTCGACTTGTTGAAGTGACAAAGTGCCACTTGGAAAAAAGAAACACAAAAACGAATTGCAACTTTTCTCAACACAATTAAAAGCTCAACATGACCACGTTTCTGGTAGTACACGCTTTTATCAACAGTAGAAAACTTCATCATCTCTAGGAGGACTTCAAATACATGAGTTAAATGGCAATAAAGCAAAACTGTCGAGACACTCTGGGTGTGAGGTCATGGAAAGACCACGATCGCTTCAGTGAAATTGAAAGAAAGCAAGAGTCCAATAAAGTAATTCAGTTGTAATGTAAGAATTATCTCAACGATTAATTTAAAGATTATATTTACAAAAGTAAAAACTGCATGTATTTTAATCGATTAGAAATAAAAGTTTATAATGAACTGATAACAAACATTTTCATTAATGAATTTTGCTTCTTCAAAAACACTATTTAAATGAAATAGCTTAATGTTAACTAGGTCATTGTAAATACTTAATGTTAGACCCCCATTACTTAACTAGGTCATTGTAAATACTTAATGTTAGACCCCCATTACTTAACTAGGTCATTGTAAATACTTAATGTTAGACCCCCATTACTTAAGTACGTCACTGTAAATACTTAATGTTAGACCCCCATTACTTAACTAGGTCATTGTAAATACTTAATGTTAGACCCCCCATTACTTAACTATGTCATTGTAAATACTTAATGTTAGACCCCCATTACTTAAGTACGTCACTGTAACTACTTAATGTTAGACCCCCATTACTTAACTAGGTCATTGTAAATACTTAATGTTAGACCCCCATTACTTAAGTAAGTCACTGTAACTACTTAATGTTAGACCCCCATTACTTAAGTACGTCATTGTAAATACTTATTGTTAGACCCCCATTACTTAAGTACGTCACTGTAACTACTTAATGTTAGACCCCCATTACTTAAGTACGTCACTGTAACTACTTAATGTTAGACCCCCATTACTTAAGTACGTCACTGTAACTACTTAATGTTAGACCCCCATTACTTAAGTACGTCATTGTAAATACTTAATGTTAGACCCCCATTACTTAAGTACGTCACTGTAAATACTTAATGTTAGACCCCCATTACTTAACTAGGTCATTGTAAATACTTAATGTTAGACCCCCATTACTTAAGTACGTCACTGTAAATACTTAATGTTAGACCCCCATTACTTAACTAGGTCATTGTAAATACTTAATGTTAGACCCCCATTACTGAAGTAATCACTGTAAATACTTAATGTTAGAGCCCCATTACTGAAGTACGTCACTGTAAATACTTAATGTTAGAGCCCCATTACTGAAGTACGTCACTGTAACTACTTAATGTTAGACCCCCATTACTTAACTAGGTCACTGTAAATACTTAATGTTAGACCCCCATTACTTAACTAGGTCACTGTAAATACTTAATGTTAGACCCCCATTACTTAACTAGGTCACTGTAACTACTTAATGTTAGACCCCCATTACTGAAGTACGTCACTGTAACTACTTAATGTTAGACCCCCATTACTGAAGTACGTCACTGTAACTACTTAATGTTAGACCCCCATTACTGAGGTACGTCACTGTAACTACTTAATGTTAGACCCCCATTACTGAAGTACGTCACTGTAAATACTTAATGTTAGACCCCCATTACTGAAGTACGTCACTGTAAATACTTAATGTTAGACCCCCATTACTGAAGTACGTCACTGTAACTACTTAATGTTAGACCCCCATTACAGAAGTACGTCACTGTAAATACTTAATGTTAGAGCCCCATTACTGAAGTACGTCACTGTAAATACTTAATGTTAGAGCCCCATTACTGAAGTACGTCACTGTAACTACTTAATGTTAGAGCCCCATTACTTAAGTACGTCACTGTAAATACTTAATGTTAGACCCCCATTACTTAAGTACGTCACTGTAACTACTTAATGTTAGACCCCCATTACTGAAGTACGTCACTGTAAATACTTAATGTTAGAGCCCCATTACTTAACTAGGTCACTGTAAATACTTAATGTTAGACCCCCATTACTTAAGTACGTCACTGTAAATACTTAATGTTAGACCCCCATTACTTAACTAGGTCACTGTAAATACTTAATGTTAGACCCCCATTACTTAACTAGGTCACTGTAAATACTTAATGTTAGACCCCCATTACTTAACTAGGTCACTGTAAATACTTAATGTTAGACCCCCATTACTGAAGTACGTCACTGTAACTACTTAATGTTAGACCCCCATTACTTAACTAGGTCACTGTAAATACTTAATGTTAGACCCCCATTACTTAACTAGGTCACTGTAAATACTTAATGTTAGACCCCCATTACTTAACTAGGTCATTGTAACTACTTAATGTTAGACCCCCATTACTTAACTAGGTCATTGTAAATACTTAATGTTAGACCCCCATTACTGAAGTACGTCACTGTAAATACTTAATGTTAGACCCCCATTACTTAACTAGGTCATTGTAAATACTTAATGTTAGACCCCCATTACTGAAGTACGTCACTGTAAATACTTAATGTTAGAACCCCATTACTTATTTAGGTCACTGTAAATACTTAATGTTAGACCCCCATTACTTAACTAGGTCATTGTAACTACTTAATGTTAGACCCCCATTACTTAACTAGGTCACTGTAAATACTTAATGTTAGACCCCCATTACTGAAGTACGTCACTGTAACTACTTAATGTTAGACCCCCATTACTTAACTAGGTCATTGTAAATACTTAATGTTAGACCCCCATTACTGAAGTTCGTCACTGTAAATACTTAATGTTAGACCCCCATTACTGAAGTACGTCACTGTAACTACTTAATGTTAGACCCCCATTACTGAAGTACGTCACTGTAACTACTTAATGTTAGAGCCCCATTACTTAACTAGGTCATTGTAAATACTTAATGTTAGACCCCCATTACTGAAGTACGTCACTGTAACTACTTAATGTTAGACCCCCATTACTGAAGTACGTCACTGTAACTACTTAATGTTAGAGCCCCATTACTTAACTAGGTCATTGTAAATACTTAATGTTAGAGCCCCATTACTTAACTAGGTCATTGTAAATACTTAATGTTAGACCCCCATTACTTAACTAGGTCATTGTAAATACTTAATGTTAGACCCCCATTACTTAACTAGGTCATTGTAAATACTTAATGTTAGACCCCCATTACTTAACTATGTCACTGTAAATACTTAATGTTAGACCCCCATTACTTAACTAGGTCATTGTAAATACTTAATGTTAGACCCCCATTACTTAACTAGGTCATTGTAAATACTTAATGTTAGACCCCCATTACTGAAGTACGTCACTGTAAATACTTAATGTTAGACCCCCATTACTGAAGTACGTCACTGTAAATACTTAATGTTAGACCCCCATTACTTAACTAGGTCACTGTAAATACTTAATGTTAGACCCCCATTACTGAAGTACGTCACTGTAAATACTTAATGTTAGATCCCCATTACTGAAGTACGTCACTGTAAATACTTAATGTTAGATCCCCATTACTGAAGTACGTCACTGTAAATACTTAATGTTAGATCCCCATTACTGAAGTACGTCACTGTAAATACTTAATGTTAGATCCCCATTACTGAAGTACGTCACTGTAAATACTTAATGTTAGATCCCCATTACTGAAGTACGTCACTGTAAATACTTAATGTTAGATCCCCATTAATGAAGTACGTCACTGTAAATACTTAATGTTAGATCCCCATTACTGAAGTACGTCACTGTAAATACTTAATGTTAGATCCCCATTACTGAAGTACGTCACTGTAAATACTTAATGTTAGATCCCCATTACTGAAGTACGTCACTGTAACTACTTAATGTTAGATCCCCATTACTGAAGTACGTCACTGTAAATACTTAATGTTAGATCCCCATTACTGAAGTACGTCACTGTAAATACTTAATGTTAGATCCCCATTACTGAAGTACGTCACTGTAACTACTTAATGTTAGACCCCCATTACTGAAGTACGTCACTGTAAATACTTAATGTTAGACCCCCATTACTGAAGTACGTCACTGTAAATACTTAATGTTAGACCCCCATTACTGAAGTACGTCACTGTAACTACTTAATGTTAGACCCCCATTACTGAAGTACGTCACTGTAACTACTTAATGTTAGACCCCCATTACTGAAGTACGTCACTGTAACTACTTAATGTTAGACCCCCATTACTGAAGTACGTCACTGTAAATACTTAATGTTAGACCCCCATTACTGAAGTACGTCACTGTAAATACTTAATGTTAGACCCCCATTACTGAAGTACGTCACTGTAAATACTTAATGTTAGACCCCCATTACTGAAGTACGTCACTGTAACTACTTAATGTTAGACCCCCATTACTGAAGTACGTCACTGTAACTACTTAATGTTAGACCCCCATTACTGAAGTACGTCACTGTAAATACTTAATGTTAGACCCCCATTACTGAAGTACGTCACTGTAAATACTTAATGTTAGACCCCCATTACTGAAGTACGTCACTGTAAATACTTAATGTTAGACCCCCATTACTGAAGTACGTCACTGTAAATACTTAATGTTAGACCCCCATTACTGAAGTACGTCACTGTAACTACTTAATGTTAGATCCCCATTACTGAAGTACGTCACTGTAAATACTTAATGTTAGACCCCCATTACTGAAGTACGTCACTGTAAATACTTAATGTTAGATCCCCATTACTGAAGTACGTCACTGTAAATACTTAATGTTAGACCCCCATTACTGAAGTACGTCACTGTAAATACTTAATGTTAGATCCCCATTACTGAAGTATGTCACTGTAAATACTTAATGTTAGACCCCCATTACTGAAGTATGTCACTGTAAATACTTAATGTTAGACCCCCATTACTGAAGTACGTCACTGTAAATACTTAATGTTAGACCCCCATTACTGAAGTACGTCACTGTAAATACTTAATGTTAGATCCCCATTACTGAAGTACGTCACTGTAAATACTTAATGTTAGACCCCCATTACTGAAGTATGTCACTGTAAATACTTAATGTTAGACCCCCATTACTGAAGTACGTCACTGTAAATACTTAATGTTAGACCCCCATTACTGAAGTACGTCACTGTAAATACTTAATGTTAGACCCCCATTACTTAACTAGGTCACTGTAACTACTTAATGTTAGACCCCCATTACTTAACTAGGTCACTGTAAATACTTAATGTTAGACCCCCATTACTGAAGTACGTCACTGTAAATACTTAATGTTAGACCCCCATTACTTAACTAGGTCACTGTAACTACTTAATGTTAGACCCCCATTACTTACCTAGGTCACTGTAAATACTTAATGTTAGACCCCCATTACTGAAGTACGTCACTGTAAATACTTAATGTTAGACCCCCATTACTTAACTAGGTCACTGTAACTACTTAATGTTAGACCCCCATTACTTAACTAGGTCACTGTAACTACTTAATGTTAGACCCCCATTACTTAACTAGGTCACTGTAACTACTTAATGTTAGACCCCCATTACTGAAGTACGTCACTGTAACTACTTAATGTTAGACCCCCATTACTTAACTAGGTCACTGTAACTACTTAATGTTAGACCCCCATTACTTAACTAGGTCATTGTAACTACTTAATGTTAGACCCCCATTACTTAACTAGGTCACTGTAACTACTTAATGTTAGACCCCCATTACTTAACTAGGTCATTGTAACTACTTAATGTTAGACCCCCATTACTTAACTAGGTCATTGTAACTACTTAATGTTAGACCCCCATTACTTAACTAGGTCATTGTAACTACTTAATGTTAGACCCCCATTACTGAAGTACGTCACTGTAACTACTTAATGTTAGACCCCCATTACTTAACTAGGTCACTGTAACTACTTAATGTTAGACCCCCATTACTTAACTAGGTCACTGTAACTACTTAATGTTAGACCCCCATTACTTAACTAGGTCACTGTAACTACTTAATGTTAGACCCCCATTACTTAACTAGGTCACTGTAACTACTTAATGTTAGACCCCCATTACTTAACTAGGTCACTGTAACTACTTAATGTTAGACCCCCATTACTTAACTAGGTCACTGTAACTACTTAATGTTAGAGCCCCATTACTTAACTAGGTCACTGTAACTACTTAATGTTAGAGCCCCATTACTTAACTACGTCACTGTAAAAGCTTAAGACCAAAAAGGCGAAAATAATCCAAGTAAAAACAAACAAAAAAGCGTTACACGTGTTCAGTACGAGTTAAATGAAAAACACACTCAACGCTTTGTTTGTGTTCAACATAAAATAATGGACGGAGACTCTACCAAAGGCAAAAGACAGACAGAAATGAAAGGAGACGTCAACAGATTGTGTCTGCTGTTCCAACAGACTAAGGGATAGGTGAAGGCGATGACTTTTTAGTGCGTTTGAATAGAAGTTTTGAGTTTTGATTATTTTACATTTCTGTTCAACGAACAGTTCTAAGCATGTCAGGTTTTTCTATTATTACAAAGCTTAATTTAACTCTCTAGGTCTGTCTGGTAAAAAGTTTGAGCATGTTTTTCGCCAACTTCCCATTCCCGGATCGAGTTGAAATTTTTCATAATTATTCAATACACAAATCAACTTAAAATTTAACCAATTACTTTATCAAATAGTAGTAATTAATTAGTTAAGTTATATATAGTTGAAAGGGAGCTCAACCCTGCGATCTTGAGATAAATGGCAGTAATCAGCTGTTATTTCTGTTAGATAAGCTTTGTATTTTAAAAAGTAATCTTTTTTCTTTTGCTGGTTTTTAAATCAGATTTTGAAAACAATGTCTACATTTGTTAATATTTAAACTAACAGTATCTGGATCGAAGTACTTACTAGAAACTGAATATGTGTAGTATGCAAAACGGCAACACATATAAATCGTACCATAAACAAATTAAGGTTCTATGCTTTTGTTTTTGTGTATTTGTAAAGATGTAAATTTCAATTTCTTATTTATCTCTTATTTATTACATTTATTTATCGACATCTCTACAAAACTTAGAAAACGAAAGTTTCTGAGACATAAATAATATGAATATTTATTTTATCATTATAAATTAATGTATATATATATACATACAGCCAATTTTTATTTTTATTCTAACACAAATCATGAACTGCAAGTCTGTCAACATCGTGAAAAGCTATTGAAAGCTTAGTGTAATCACTAGAAATCTGGCCAACTAAGAGAATGATGTCTATGAATGAGGATCAATATTTCCATACACTGGTTGATGATCCTGAATGTTACCATAAAGTTCTTGTTCCCTTGTAGGCCCTGCAAACTCTTCTGTCCTGGAGTTCTGGGCAAGCCTATTTTTCGGTTTAGTCACAGCTGAGGCTTTATTTGATTTATAATTTGATGGTGATGTGGTTGTGCCCCTTGTCTGCTGGTCTTGGAGATGCTGACCTGTCGTCATAATCTCGTACTTTTCTTCTTCGCTGCTACTTAGTCTACGAACTGGCGTGTTTTGTAGCGTATGTTCTGAAATAGCATAAAATAGATTGACAAGAAGAGAATAATAGTGGACATCTCAATGATAGCAGCCACATGTTTTTCTGAAGTTGTAAATTAGTTTGTTACTAAACTAATACTCAGAAACTATATGGTCTACTATTATAGGTTGTCAGGCTATAGGTTAGGGGGCTCTTCAAGTCGTAGGTTATTATCTTGTATGTTGAGTCCCACGACTTACGACTTGGTTTCATGCAGTAGGTGACTGTAAGCTTGGATGGAAGGGCACCCAGCGTTGGCCTGACCATGGGCTTGGATAGGGCTGATGTTGTGCGGGTGGGATATGGAGCGGAGGGTACACCCATCGGACCTGGCGAGTCGGGGCTTGGGGAGTTAGATGGGTTCACGTACCTGGACGGCATCAAGGCGGAGGGTGGCGGGGGTGCCGGTCGTAACGTGGGGTGCCGGATGGGAGAGCAGGGACGCGTTTTTCGGGGGTTATGGCTTGTTTGGACAAGCCGAGATGGTGGAATGCAGACAGAATCCGCCTGCATGTCAAGGTCGTCGTCCCGGCAGCGGCGCGTGCGTGTGGGACGTGTAGGTCGTCTGCTGGGGTTGAGATGAGACTGGGTGTGGCTCAACAAAAATGGCTAAGACGGATTTTTAGGAGATCGCTTTTCAAACAAAGAATCCTATGCCAAACTTGGACGACCACTTAATGAGGTTGTGGCTGAACGTCGCATGGGGTTTGCGGGACATTTCCTCGGACAGAGTGAATTCTGCAATGACACGGGGGCCGATGCGAGGAAAGCGTAAACAAAGACGTCCTCGTATAACATGGCATCACAGTTTCATGGAGGACCTCAAAGCAGTGGACACCGGGTAGAAAGGGGCTTCAGACATGGTCAGTGACAGATCTTTATGGAGACAGCTTGACGCCCATAGCGCCGAACCAATTTTAGTCAAGAAATCACACAATTTGTATTACGTATTTATTACTTATGTTAATAATATATACTAATTATTTATGTTACATCTTATTTTTACATTTTACTCGTATGTTGAACAATTCGGTAGGATGTAGAGGGGGCGATGGCATCAATCCCCCCCCCAAAAAAAAAACAACTTTCGAATGGGATGGAGCTGTCCAATTTATTGGTAGAAATCACAGCTTGTTAACAGCATCAATGTAATATCTATATAATTAAAACTTGTTATTTATATTTTAACCGATCTTTATATTATGTCATTCCCTTGTGGCCAATCGGGTGGGGTGGGTTGGCGAATACATCTATTGCCCTTCCCACCTAAACCCTTTGAGTGTGGGGGGGGGTCGGTCCTATTATTGTGGAGAAATCATAGTTTGTGAACAAAATTAGTTGAATATCTATATAATATAAGCTACTTATTGATATTTGAACCTATTTGTATATTATGTCTACTACACTCTAATCTCAAATTTTATCATCAGTAAATACAAAATGAAAAAGGGTTGTACCAGGTGGGAGGGGCGATACATTAAATCGCCCTCCGCCCATCGGACAAAAAAATACTTTTTCTTTTGTATTTTAGTTGAGAAATTCCAAAATAAACAAGATTACAAAGAGAGTTTGTGTTACACAAACTCAGAGGCGGCCCCCGTCGAAGTCGGATCCCTGTCGGATCTGCATATTCGCAAATAATATTCAAGAGGTGATTTAATTTTGATGGTCAAAAGTAATAATGTTTCAAAGATTCATTTGCCGTAAATTTAAATTTAAATTAAATAAAAAATAGTAGATTAGTTTTAGTATATTAAAAAATTACAATATTGATCAAAACGTTTGGAAATGAAAATCTACACTTTTTTTTTACACTTTAAGTTTAGACATTGAAATTCTACATCTTAATCTAGTCTATTTTAGTCTAAACTAGATCTAGAAATTCTAGATCTAGAATCTAGAATAATTTTAATTAGAATATAAATCCAGATCTAGATATGCTGTAATAAAAATCTAGATCTAGTTTAAAAAATCTAGATTAGATCTAAATCAAGATATCATTCCTTTTTTAAACGCGAGTCACATAACGAGGCTTAATAAACATTACTATACCGAGTTCTTTTTTCATTTCATTTGAAGAATTAATTCCATATAACGTCTGAGGGAAAAAAAACACTACGTCACACGGCCTAGCTAGACTAAAAATCGCCTTCATCATTACGAGCCATTTATTAAGTGTTCATAGACTTTGGTTCACCGAGTGCGTTCTTTAAGCATTTCATTTAAAGAATTCATTCCATATGACGTCAAAGGAAAAAAAAACACTACATCACACGGCCTAGCTAGAATAAAAATCGCCTTCATCATTACGAGCCATTTATCGAGTGTTCATAGACATTGGTGCACCGAGTGCGTTCTTTTAGCATTTCATTTAAAGAATTCATTCCATATGACGTCAAAGGAAAAAAAACACTACCTCACACGGCTTAGTTAGACTAAAATATGTTTTCATTAATACGAGCAATTTTTCGAGGGTTAATAGACATTGGTGCACCGAGTGCGTTCTTTTAGCATTACATTTAAAGAGTCCATTCATATGACGTCAAAGAAAAAAAATTCCGTTACCTCACAATAGGCTAGTACCTGTACCATAAAAAAAAATGTCTTTATTTACACGAGATATTTAACGAGGGTTCATGGACATTGGTCCACTGAGTTCTAATAGAACTTATTTAAAAAGGATCAAAGCCGCATTGTTTTTGCGTTTTGTCTGTCAGTCGGTCTGTCCGTCATCTTGATATAAAAAAAACAACAACTAAAAGTTATTAAAAATTGATTAACCTTTATTTTACGTTTCAAAACATCGCAATAATTTTTAGGTATGAACACAATTGAAAAGTTTATATAATAGATTGTTCCGGATGTTTGTATAAATAGTAAAAGAAAAAGAGAATTTCAGATAAATGTAATACCGTTAATTAAATTTTTTGGATGGTCTCGTATAAAAATTAGATGTACTACAGCCATGTGGAGAGATTTTCATACCTTACTTTGGTGTTTGGATTCTGTTTTCCTTAAAAATCGGAACATAATATTAACGATAATTAGATTTTATAATGTTTTAGGTAGAAAGTTAAATGTACTGTAAGAGAGTAGGGAGTTAAATTTTTTTTCATAAAAATCCGTAAAAACATTATTTCGTAAATGAGAAGATTATTTGTTAATTAATTAGAAGAGGGAGTTCAAACAATTATTTGGCGTTAGTAGATTTTTAAATAAATTCGGAAATTTCTGGCGACGATTTGTAAGAAACAAAATCCGGAACTTTCTTTATCGATTACAAAACTTCTATGTTATGTTTTAGCAAGAAAAATAAATGTCTAAAAAGTAATTTTCAGTAATCAATTCTAGTAAATTACTTTTTTTTAAAGCCCTGAACAACCTATTGTCGATATTTTTAAAATTTGTTTAAAGATGAAAATACGGAACTATTTGATATTGATAACCAAATTATAGTGACGCATTGTCAAATAATATAAGTGTAATATTAGTAAATTATGTGATTTCAAACAATCATTAGGCATAATTCATGCTTTATAAAACAATATCCGGAACATTTTCACACTTAATGAAATATAAGTCAGTATAGAGATTTTCATTTAGCATTAATATGCTATTTACATAAAAAACGGAACAACATATTATTGATATTGTGTTTTTGCAACGTTTAAGCATGGAAATTGAATGTAATATAAATTAGAAGAGCAAACAAACATTTGTTGGAGTTGATTAGTTTTGCACACATAAATCCGGAACAATCAATTTTTAGATACTTAAAACTATTGAGATGTTACGGGAGGAACATTAAAGTGTAAACAGATTTTCAATAGCTTTTAGAGTTCTAGTTTTTTTTAATCTAATCGTGACGGACAGACCGACCAACAGACAAAACGCACAAAAATAATCTTCTTTTATTTGGATGGGGGCACTAAACAAAAAATAAATAAAATCTGATTTTTAAAAAAGTTTAAGGAATTGTATTAGCACCTGATCATGTAGCGACGTTACGCTACTGCACGAAAATCGCTGCATAAAAAGTCCATTAAAAAAAATGTGCGTGATATTTACATACAAAATGCATTATTAGCCTTTATAAACAAACAGAAATGTTTTCTTTTAATTTTAGCAGCTAGTTGACCAGAAAAAACATCTTTAACTATTATTTATATTTGTTGTAAACATTTCCTGTACATTTTAAAAATATATTTGACTTAGTGATACTGAAAATACACAAAAATTGTCCATCTTTGTTAGCATATTGTAACATTGCCTCCCTTACATTTACGTAATTGTTTTAGAATTGGTGTATTTTTATGAAAAAATCGCTTGCATAATTAATTTTATAAATTAAACGGTTTGATTTTAGAAAACTAAAAGTAGCCGTTGCACATAAACTTTTCAAGCCGCATTTAATGATGAAATAATATTTTTCATATCTCTTCTAGTTTTCGAGATCTGATTGTGACAACCGGACAGACGGACAGACGGACAGACGGACATTTGGCACAAACCTAATAGCGGCTTTTTCCCCTTACGGGGGCCGCTAAAAAAAATCTGTCACTTATATAATCTACTAGACATATGTTACCCGCGACCCGCGGGTCTTAATTTGCGCGTTACTGTCGATATAGTCACTGAGAGTGTTTTGTAAACAATTAAACGAAATAATAATGTAATAAGTAAAGCGAATGTGTCAATGTAAAAATAGTGTGAATAAATTTATGAAATCAAAATAGCTAATAGGCTTAAATCCATTTTTTTCAAATTAAAACATTAGCTTTAAGGCCTACATATATTTGATTAAAATTTGAGATGAATAGACTTAATTTTGTATGTTCATGTGTTAAAGTAGATCTTGAGGTAGACATAGATCTAAATCTACACTAATCTAGAGTTAAAAATTGGCTTTTATAGAGTTCATTCTGTGTTGCGCATGCGTGACCTTTTTTCATGAATGAATATAGGCCTATCTCAACACGGCTACGCAACTTTAGCGAACAGCGAATGTATTAAAAATGCTTTCGAAAAACATATTTGAATGTTAAATTGATTAAAATATCCATTGAATGGACAATAATTAGCATGTTTATGTGTTAAAGCACAAAACTATCTTTGCGAAAAGAAGTTTTATCATCTTAGAGTTCAATAAGAGTTTTAGACCTAGACCTAGGAATAGACTCAGTAGAGAGATGTGTTAATGTGTAACCATTTGGTAATGTCTAATGAAAGAATGTTCGCCAGGAAATCTGTAGTCACAGATATCGGGAACTAATTTATGTAAAAAATGCTTTTGAAACACAAAATTGAAGGTTAATTTTATTATATAATGAAATCAATGGATCTTCTTTTGTATTTTCATGTGTCAAAGTAAAAAACTATCTGCGAAAAGTGTGTTTCTTAAAATTAGATCTAGGTCTAAATCAGTGGTTCCCAAACTTTTTTGTCTCGTAGACCCCTTGCCATGTTTTCTGCTTTTCGGTAGACCCCCTGCTTAACTTGTATTGCATTTTTGCAAATTCGTCAACATTTTTTTTAAAAACCAATTTCTAACTGTAGTGAGTTGAATATTGAAAAAGTCATTTAAAGCATTATAATTTATAGAGATCTATCTTTTTATTGCTAAAATTCAAATTTTAGCAAACTAAAATAACATTTAATATTTATTACTGGAATCAACAAACACACTGAATTTTTGTTTTTGAATATCCTTGCTACAGATATTATGCAACTATACTCAAATATGGGAAAGGTTTTGTGGGTACACCCTGGAGTAGAATAAGGAGCCGGCAACTCTTAGGCAGTTTGCAGCATGATAAATATTTAAAGGATTAACTGAGGTACAAATACTATATTAGTGTATGAAAGAGTTACATTAATGGAATGTAAAACTTTAAGTCAAGACTTGCTAGGCTTAAATGACATCCATGATCGTAGACTCCCGTGGACATCTCATAGACCCCCAATTTATTTTTTTCACTTTCGTAGACCCCTTGGAAGTTTTCGTAGACCCCTGGGGGTCTATATAGACCACTTTGGGAATCACTGGTCTAAATCCTTTTGATCTTTTCTCATGTCAACATTGTTAACCTTGGCCTAGATCCATAAATACTATAGCTTTAATAGAGTCGGACAACTTTATTTTTTTTGAGGGTCTTAAGTTTGTTTTAGGGCTACAATACATACACTACGGTCTAAGTTAGTACCCAAGGAACATTCCTGCCTAGTTTTATCAAGATTGGTCAAGCGGTTTTGATGGGCTTAAATGACATCCATGATCGTAGACTCCCGTGGACATCTCATAGACCCCCAATTTATTTTTTTCACTTTCGTAGACCCCTTGGAAGTTTTCGTAGACCCCTGGGGGTCTATATAGACCACTTTGGGAATCACTGGTCTAAATCCTTTTGATCTTTTCTCATGTCAACATTGTTAACCATGGCCTAGATCCATAAATACTATAGCTTTAATAGAGTCGGACAACTTTATTTTTTTTGAGGGTCTTAAGTTTGTTTTAGGGCTACAATACATACACTACGGTCTAAGTTAGTACCCAAGGAACATTCCTGCCTAGTTTTATCAAGATTGGTCAAGCGGTTTTGATGTCTATAAGTAACATACATACATACATACATACATACACCTCACATTCTAATTTATAATATAGATATATGCTATAAATTAAATTCTTATATCGAGTCGCCCACTCCATCATTAGCAGAAATTATAAAAAGGAGCAAGGACTCTTGATTTATGGTTTTCACTCTACCTCCCCCTCCCCTTTCCAGACGAAAGCATGACGTTTTAAAACAGAATAGTCAAATATGACGACAGAGTTGATGTAATTGCACATGAATATATCATAAATATTTCAAGAATGACTTTGTTTTAGAAAAATTGTGAATGCATAAGAAATTTTTCAGTATAAGAGTAACAATTAAAATGAGTTCTGAACCATTTTTTTTCTAATCGCCTTTTCCCAACCTTTACTCAATTTGATATTTTTCTAACGTATAAATACATTTGGGACCACAACTCACAATTTATGATTGAATCCTAAAAAAATGCAAAAAAGTTTAGAGTAGAACCTAATTGATCCACTAATTTCTCCTCCCTGTTCCGAATTTGTTTTTTGTTTAGAGCTTTGAACTAGTTCTGGAACAAAACGAAGTTACAACTAGGTGTATGGAACAAAATGTAACACTTAGAAATGAGTTGTTGTTTTTTTAATATTATTTTTCGAATATTTTTTTTTCGGCGGCGATCCTCATATCTTTAATCTAAATTTGTTTATCTTATCTTTTTAAGGAACAAATTGGTTGTATTTACAATGTAGTAAGGGTCTATTAATTTATTTTTTAATAATTTTTAATAATTTTTCAAGCAAAACATTATTCAAAAGGTTTTTGAAAATAAGATATTTTTGATGTTGATGTTTTATGCTGACTAAAACAGGCCAACTACAAGAGGTCTCGCTTAACATAGGATACTATTACGATAACTACCATACGCCAAAACAAGATATCATTACGCCACTTGATTGTCACTGTACATTTATATTTAAGAAATACATTCATTTTGTATTTTATTACACTTATTCTAGGAGGAGATTAATATCTAATCTCATTACTATATATAATGTGATTATTTTACATTTATATCAAACTCAGTAGAGATACCGACCTCCGTAGCTATGATGATAGTTTTCAGACTGGTTCATGTCATCGTAAAGTTCCTGTTTTAAAATGGTCTGACTGGATTTCCTGCTGTTGTTAACAGTAGCCCGGCCTGGGTTTTCACGTCGCCGCCATAGACACACTAACACCACCACTAACGAAACGACAATTAAAAGCAGGAAACCGGCTGTTACACTCACTCCAATCACTGCATCCTTATAATCAACATCTGAACCTGCTGGAAAAGAGAAAATAGAAGAACATCTTTATTATCAACATCTGAACCTGCTGGATAAGAGAAACTACACAATGACACAATGACATGAGTAGCTATAGTCTAGAAAGGCACTTGAGCACAATGACATGAGTAGTACTATAGTCTAGAAAGGCACTGGAGCACAATGACATGAGTAGTACTATAGTCTAGAAAGGCACTGGAGCACAATGACATGAGTAGTACTATAGTCTAGAAAGGCACTGGACCACAATGACATGAGTAGTACTATAGTCTAGAAAGGCAATGGAGCACAATGACATGAGTAGTACTATAGTCTAGAAAGGCACTGTAGCACAATGACATGAGTAGTACTATAGTCTAGAAAGGCTATGGACCACAATGACATGAGTAGTACTATAGTCTAGAAAGGCAATGGAGCACAATGACATGAGTAGTACTATAGTCTAGAAAGGCAATGGAACACAATGACATGAGTAGTTATAGTCTAGAAAGGCACTGGACCACAATGACATGAGTAGTACTATAGTCTAGAAAGGCAATGGAGCACAATGACATGAGTAGTACTATAGTCTAGAAAGGCAATGGAGTACAATGATATAAGTAGTACTATAGTCTAGAAAGGCAATGGAGTACAATGACATGAGTAGTACTATTCTTTAGATTAAGGATTAGAGAAAACAAGAAAAACATATTTTAAAAATACTTTGAAAAAAATACAAGGTGTAATTGTATCAATTAGTTTAGATCAGTCATAGATTTGTTATAGATTTAGAATCTAGACTGACAACAAAAAATCTTTTCGATTAATACTATTTGAACTAATAGGGTTTGTTGGACTAGTCCGTTTCGTTTCTTTGATTAAAAAGTATTGGGCCGGAAGTGGCTTTTTTCCTTAAATATCTTTGCATTTTTCAGTTCTCTCTTTAAATTAAACTGACATTATTATGCTATAATTTTAAATGTGCCTGAAAGGGAAAAAAATTCTGCACAAAAATACGGGTAGTTGTGATCAAACCCGATAGAGGCTATAAAAAGAAAAGACCTGAAACTAGCGCGTAAAACTACACATTTACAGTACTTTATTTGATGAGTATTTCACCCAAGATCTGTGTTGTTTTTTTAGGACTAGCTTATTTCAAGTACCTGGCATTTTCCGATACACAATTTCATACACAAAATATTTGTTAAAAAATTTTTTAGTGATTTTAAACTTTAAATGATTACTTAAAAAGGTGTTACTCTAATCAATTTTGAATATTATTTTGTTATGAATGTCAGTGTTTATTTTGTGTCTGTTCTAGTTTCTTAAATTTTTCTTGTGTAAAGGGGTCATTTTTCTCCAAATGGGCATACCTGATTTCTCCAAGCAGTCTTTGTAAAATATTGGTAATAAATAATGCTATGTTTATAAACGAAAAATCACATGGCTGCATATTGATGAATGTACGTGTTAGTTCAATATATTTTATATTACTAGGTAACTAAAAATAACTGTATAAATAGACGTAAGTTTCATTTTTTTTCTGTTAGACAAAGTCATATGGCAAATTTTTGTTTATATCCTAATTCTAAAAAAGGAATAATAATAGAATTATACAGTAAAAATAATCACTAAGTTTTTTAAAAATAGTTTTGAAAGTCTAACTGATAAGATTACAAAGAGAGTTTGTGTTTTTGCAGATGTAAACAAGCTACACTATGAGTGAGTCCATCTCTTCTAATTGTTTAGAAATGAGTGTAAAAATGTAGGCTTCGATATTTTTAGCCTGAATTTAAGAAGTTACAAGCTTCAAACAACTAATATATTGCCTCTTCCATAAAACTTTGTATTAAAAAAATAAATGTATCCAATGCTCGAAATCCTGCTTGTATACTTAGGCCGTATTTAAATCGATCCGGAATCAATGTATAAAGTAGCAATAACCCCGCAAAAAAAAATTAAATGAAAGAAGATTGAGATATACATATATTTTTGTGACGGTACGCACCGGTACGGGGTACCGGCACCTTTTTTCAATGTCGGGAAAAATTATTACTTTTCTTGTAATTCAACGTTTATTGTTAATTTATTTTAGTTGAAAGTTAGGCAATCTATCACTGAGTACCGGCACCTATTTTTTATTTTTACAAAAAAAGCACTTTAAATACTTTCAGCCGACATGCCGTATTATTAACAACACCTATATGTGAACTTCTCATTCATCTAGAGTCTTAGACAGTCATTATTTTAGACTAGATTTAAGTAGAGTCTAGACCTAGATCTAGTAGGCCTATTGCTATAAAAAAAATAATCAGTCATTATAGACATCATTCGCAATTTTATTATTAGGTCTAAGCATTGAAAAGTAAATCTATTAATAAACTATAATAGATCTAAGTCTAAGTACTAACTTATTAAATAAATCATTATAAGTAGAAGTATTATAATGAATATTGTATAGATCTAGATTGACTAGATTATAGATAGATCTATAAATAGATCTCTAGTTTAGTAGATAAAGTATAGAGTATAGTAAACGTATTACAGTATTATTAAATCTATGTCCTAGCTATGTCTATATCTAATAATCTAATAATTAAAAAACTTTAGTCTTTATTAATATCTAGACATGTTTCCAATAAAAACTGACTATAGGCCTAGACTCGGCAATGTCTCAAGATAGAATCTATACTATTACTAGATCTATTCGATTTTTATATATAGATCTAGACTAGAATTAGATTATAGATCTAAATATACTAATGGAGAGATGATATGCGGTGTTAGCTAATAGCGTTGCACAAGAAACAAACCTGGGTTTTTCTAAACTCTAATACTTGGTATGTAATATTAAAACAGCACCTACCTAAATAAATCGTAACTAGAAATCAAAAACCTATATTTATTGTATTATATATAGGTCTGTGGTTGTATTTTATATAGCCTTCGTAACTTCTTCTATAGAGAAATGACTTTTGTAATTTCTTTTACTGAAATTTGGGCTTTTCGCGTCTGACATATATATATAATTTTTACGTTCAGCAACAAACTCTATTGTTTTGTTTAGCTCTACTTCATGCTTTTAGCTTTCTGACTTTGCTGTGACTTGCTGCACCACATCGGGAAATGGGGGAGCGGGAGATAGGGTTGTCTGGGTGAATTTTACCGTCATTGGTTTTTTAAAGCATATACCCCCCAAAAAAAGGGGGGTAGGGCATCGACCGAATTCGAGCTCGTGGCTCACGCCTCATCGAAACGACGTGCTAACCACTCTGCTAATGAGATACTTATGACTTGAGAAGATTGTTTTGTAATATATTGTTTATTTTAATTTAGAGTGGGATAAATAAAGGCATACTCAGCTAATACCACCACTCAGTCAAGTACAATTTCTTTCCCTTGTACGAGTTACCAAACAAAATAATGGATTACCAATAGATAATTAACAAGTCCATTTTTTTAATTGATTCTTGTCTTGTCACTTAAAAGAAATAATTGTGCAGAATTTTAGCTTAATCTTTGATTGGGTGTCGGAGAAATAACGAGTGCAAACTTTTTACCAGACAGTTTGAGTTGATATAAGCTTTGTAAAAATTGAATAGATCAACATTTTAACGTTAAACCTCATTTTTTAAACAACTTAAGTAAAATCTACCATATTGGCAAGTTTTGTTTGTTGTATATGAAATACGCTAAAAGTATGGTCTTTCTTTTATTGATTAAGTTCATTCACTTGAAGTGTTCACCCAGCTAAGTCCAACTCTTAAGTGGACAAATAATAAATCGGTGTATTGGTCCTTCCCATAGGAACACTGGACTACTTTCTGAATCTTCTTAGATACTTGCGATTGGTCAGAAAAATGATCATACTAATTCATTGATTTTAAAAGATTTTACTCGCGATATAAAGATCCTAGAATTAGGCCACTAACACTTACAAAACTATTGTTAACACATTAAAACCTAATGAAAATAATTTTAAAAGTATATTAAATGTCTACTTTTTGTTAACTTAGTCAACAATGAACTTATGTATACACTTTGAGAGGAACGCACTTACTTGGTTGTACTGTAAACTGTAACCCGGTCTCCAGGCCTCTATACTTGATGTTTAGAATATACGTTTTGTAATCACTCTCACGAAAAGCATACATTGCCACATTGGCACTACAATAAAAAAGTGAGTAGTTATTGCAAGACACCGTGTACAGTTCTGTCCTGGCCAAAAATACCTGATCACGCTCTTCAAACCAAATAGAGAACACTAAGTCCTTGCAGTTTAGACTAAAGATGTCACTTGAGAAAAATAAGTCGTGCCCTTGCTGGACTGAAAACGTTCGACTTTCCTGGCTGAGATGATCAGCTCGGGGAGCACCTGAACACAAAATAGTATTAACAAGTTATTAAAGATGAGATTTGCACACTGGTAACTTAACTACATCCGTTTATTGACATAACATGTCAACATTAAAGTTAACTACATCCGTTTATTGACATAACATGTCAACATTAAAGTTAACTACATCCGTTTATTGACATAACATGTCAACATTAAAGTTAACTACATCCGTTTATTGACATGACAAGTCAACATTAAAGTTAACTACATCCGTTTATTGACATGACATGTCAACATTAAAGTTAACTACATCCGTTTATTGACATGACAAGTCAACATTAAAGTTAACTACATCCGTTTATTGACATAACATGTCAACATTAAAGTTAACTACATCCGTTTATTGACATGACAAGTCAACATTAAAGTTAACTACATCCGTTTATTGCCATGACATGTCAACATTAAAGTTAACTATATCCGTTTATTGACATGACAAGTCAACATTAAAGTTAACTACATCCGTTTATTGACATAACATGTCAACATTAAAGTTAACTACATCCGTTTATTGACATGACAAGTCAACATTAAAGTTAAATACATTCGTTTATTGACATGACATGTCAACATCAAAGTTAACTATATTCGTTTATTGACATGACATGTCAACATTAAAGTTAACTACATTCGTTTATTGACATGACATGTCAACATTAAAGTTAACTGTGACATTTTGTGACGTTACGCACAGGCCGCAAAGTCCAGACTTAACATGCCAGGTTTGACAGAACCTCAGTGTACTGAGTGCCATGAACACGTAGGATACTTTGGTTTGGTTGTGTTGGGGGGGGGGGATGACAAATGACTTGCGCTGGAATTTGGATTAAAGTGAGGAGGATTCGCGCAACACGTCGACCTCACTCTCTCGCCCTAAAGTCCGTCCTTTACCGGAAGCAAGATTTGGTCAAGACGTCAGGGGACAAGTTTGGGTGCAGTGGATGACCAGAGACTTTCTGTGTGTCTTGAACTGCTCTTGAGTACTCCAAAGCACTGTGCTGGTACTTCCCATTCTGTCCGATTAGTCTAGACGAACTGCAGTAGTAGCCAGGGAGCTCCACAGACACAACATAGACATAGCAGCACTAAGTGAGACTCGGCTTGCAGATGAAGGTGAACTCTGCGAAAGAGGAGCTGGATATACTTTCTTCTGGAGCGGTAGAAGCACTGAAGTACGACGTGAATCTGGAGTCGTCTTTGCCATAAAAACATCAATAGTATCCAATCTAGTCGGGCCTCCCAAAGGAATTAGTGATAGGCTCATGACCCTAAAGCTGCCTTTACAAAACGGAAAGAAACATATTTCCATTGTTAGCTGTTACGCACCCACCATGACCAACCCAGATGATGTCATAGCAAAGTTTTACGAAGAACTAAACTCCACCTTGCTTGATATTCCAAAAACAGAAAAGCTACTCATTCTCGGTGACTTCAACGCAAGAGTCGGCTCTGACCATCACATCTGGAAAGGAGTCTTAGCCAAATTTGGGATAGGTCAATGCAACAGCAACGGATTATTACTACTCCAGACCTGTGCTGAACACAAGCTGCTCATATCGAACACAATATTCAGTCTTCCAATGAGAAAGCGAACTTCCTGGATGCATCCCCGCTCAAGACACTGGCACCTCATAGATTACGTCATCACCAGACAATCTGACCGTCAGGACATTCGTGTCACCAAATCTTGCTGTGGTGCAGATTGTGGAACAGACCACCGCCTCATCATCACAAAACTAAACATTTGTATCCAACCAAAGAGACGTCCGCAAAAATCAAAACCCCTAAAAAGGCTAAACACGGCCAGCTTAGCAGATGACAAAACTGAAAAGTCGCTTGCAGATGCAATAGAGAACTGCCTCAAGTCCACCCTTCTAACTGAATCAAATGTAGATAAAAGCTGGGAATGCTTCAAAGAAGCTATCTATAGTACAGCATTAAACATACTCAGTCCTATGGAGAGAAAGCATCAGGACTGGTTTGATGAAAACAGTACTGAGATCAGAAAACTATTAGACGAAAAGCACAAGCTCCACAAATTGTGTCTGAACAACCCAAACTCCCAGTCCACTAAAGATGCATTCACTAACATCCGCAAAAATGTGCAAAAACAGCTAAGCCAAATGCAAGATACCTGGCTTAGCAAGAAAGTGGAAACAATACAGGAATTTGCTGACAAGCACGATATGAAGAACTTCTACCATGCCATAAACGAAATCTATGGACCCACAAAGTCAGGCTCATCCCCTCTATTAAATGCTGATGGGACAATCCTATTGACAGATAAGGAAGAAATCCTAAAACGCTTGGCCGAGCACTTCGAAAAGGTTCTCAATACACCTTCCATCATAAATGAAGCGGCCATAGACAGGCTACAGCAAGTACCAATAAATGAAAAAATGGATGACCCCCCTACGCTAAAGGAAACCGATCTTGCCATTCAACAGCTCGCAAGCGAAAAAGCCCCAGGAGCTGACTCCATTCCCGCAGAGGTCTACAAAAAAGGTGGATTAGCCCTGATTGAAAGACTTCATAAGCTCTTCTTAATTATGTGGGGAAAAGAGTCAATACCACAAGACTTTAAAGATGCCAAAATTGTTCATTTATACAAGCGAAAAGGAAACCGCCAGATCTGCGACAACCACAGAGGATTATCTCTTCTCTCTATTGCTGGGAAAATCCTTGCACGCATCCTACTAAATCGGCTCATGCAACACATAGAATATGGTCTACTACCAGAAAGCCAGTGCGGCTTCAGAAAAGAGCGTGGAACCATTGACATGATCTTTGCAGCAAGGCAGCTACAGGAAAAATGCCAAGAACAAAATGCTGACCTGTTCTCAATATATGTCGACTTAACAAAGGCATTCGACACTGTTAGCAGAGAAGGACTCTGGAAGATCATGTCAAAGTATGGCTGTCCACAAAAATTCATAACCATGGTGAGACTTTTTCATGATGGCATGAAGGCTCGCGTCCAAGAAAGTGGAGAACCATCAGAGCCCTTCGAAGTATCAAACGGGGTATGTGTCCTAGGCTGTGTCCTAGCACCTACACTGTTCAGTATCATGTTCTCCGCTATGCTGACAGATGCATTCACAAATAAAGAAAACAAAGGGATAAATATATCATACAGATTTGATGGTGGTCTATTCAACCCGAGGCGGCTTAAAGCAAAATCAAAAACAAATGCAACAGTAATCAGAGACTTGCTATTTGCTGATGACTGTGCCCTAAATGCCTGCTCTGAAAACGATTTGCAAAGTATTGTCAGTGACTTCTCAAGAGCATGCTCAGACTTTGGCCTTACCATCAATACGAACAAGACTCAAGTCTTACATCTACCTGCTCCTGGGAAAGCCTACTCGGATCCAAGCATTACTATAAATGGACAGGATATAAACGCAGTGGACAAATTCACATATCTTGGCAGCACACTCTCCAGAAATGGAAAAATCGATAGTGAAATCGACCTGCGTATCGCCAAGGCCAGTGCATCCTATGGCAGACTGTCTACAAATGTCTTGAACAGACGTGGTATCACCACAAACACCAAGCTAGGGGTCTATAGAGCCGTCATCCTCCCTACATTGCTCTATGCCTCAGAAACATGGACAGTGTACAGTAAACATGCAAAGAAACTAAACCACTTCCACATGACATGTCTGAGAAAAATACTAAATGTCAAATGGCAATACAAAATACCAGATACAGAAGTCCTTCGAAGAGCGTGTCTGCAAAGCATCCACACAATCCTGATGCAGTCCCAGCTGCGATGGGCAGGTCATGTCTACAGAATGGAAGACCACCGCATCCCAAAACGACTCTTGTATGGCCAACTAAGCGAAGGAAAGCGCTCGCAAGGTGGGCAAAGAAAGCGCTTCAGGGACACCCTCAAAGCTTCTCTGAAAGCGTTCAGCATAGACCCTGGCACCTGGGAGACAGAGGCACATGACAGAGCATCATGGCGTCGCGCTGTGAAAACTGGCGCACAGGTTGCTGAGGAAAAAAGAACAACGCAGGCAGAAGAAAAACGCAAGAAAAGAAAAGCAAGACAAACGACACTAGCTCCAGCTGGAATAACCTGCCCAGTGTGCGGCCGAACATTCCGGGCTCACATAGGTCTCACCAGCCACATGAGGAGGCATAAAACCCCAGTGCAAAGCCCTCAGCCCCCTGGATGACAAAGTGGTCATCATCGAACCACGATGGACGAACTATATATATATAAATTTAACTACATTCGTTTATTGACATGACATGTCAACATTAAAGTTAACTACATTCGTTTATTGACATAACAAGTCAACATTAAAGTTAACATCCGTTTATTGACATAACATGTCAACATTAAAGTTAACATTCGTTTATTGACATAACAAGTCAACATTAAAGTTAACATCCGTTTATTGACATAACAAGTCAACATTAAAGTTAACATTCGTTTATTGACATAACAAGTCAACATTAAAGGTTAACGTGTCGAGCTGTATGTATCTTGACAGTAAATAACAACTTACACTCAAAGTTAGGGTAGAGAGCTAATTCCGAAGAACGAGTTTCAGTTTTGTTTGAAATTATGCACACATATTGATCTACATTTTGACAATTGAACATGTTGATAGTATGCTGTAGTCTCCAGGCGTTGGTTGAAGTTTTAAGAGTCTGACGTAAATATCTCCTTTGTATAGTGATTTGGTCAGCTGGAATGAGCGAAGTCTCACAAGTTAAAGTTATGCTGTGGTTCAGAGTGAGGACTCCTTGGTCTTTAGTCCAAGTCTTGATCTTTAAATCTGAGACAGTACATGAAATAGTATAGTAAAATTTGAGTATTGTATATAGTATACTGTAAGTTTTACTAGAAACTAATCCTGGGACAAGGTGAACAATAGAGTAGTGTTTAAAAAATTATATAGTTTACTTTTCAAGCGCTCACATTTCTCTCTTATTGGCCCTTTAAATTGCTACATTTGTTATAGTCGCCCTTATATTGCTTGGCTTTCTGCTTCCACTCTCTTTTACACACACGCACGCACGCTCACAAACACACACATATACGCACACTAACACATACTATATAGCCTACTAAGTTTCGCTAGTCACTTTTTAGTTAGTTGGTCATGATAATTTTCTTGGGAAAGGGAAAGACAGAGAGAGAGACAGAGAGAGAGAAAGACAGAGAGAGAGAAAGAGACAGTCAGACAGACAGAGAGAGAAAGACAGAAAGAGACAGAGAGAGAGGGAAAGAGAGAGAGAGATACAGAGAGAGAAAGACAGAGAGACAGAGAGCGAGGTAGACAGAGAGAGGGAGAGGCAGAGAGAGGGAGAGGCAGAGAGAGGCAGAGAGAGACAGAGAGAGAAAGACAGAGAGACAGAGAGAGAAAGTTATTCGCTAGATTATATTCTTCGTTTTGACAGTAATAAGCTACATGTGATGGCTCCTTTCTATTTAAGATTCCAGTGTTTTAAAACAAGAACACGCACAAATAAAAACACAAAACAAATAAGACTAACTCTTTGTGCTAGCTGTTCGATAATCAATGCAGTTAAAAGGTCGGGTTTTGAAAATTTCAACACCCTGTACATACGATTACAACAGCGCTGTTCCTATTTTGACAGATTAACTACTACTAATTATAGGAATCATTTTACAATACCTCTATTCAAGTCAAAACGTCATAAAGGGCGGAGGAACCTTGACGCCGATATTAAAAACGGCTCTAGTAATTTCTCTAAAATTTAACAGTATATTTGTTGCTGAGAAAAGAATAACTAACTCTTGGCCACACGGGAAAAACTCTAATTTGACTTTTATAATTTTTCAATTAAAAAAAGAATGAAATAAATTTAATTTGGCTAGAGATCTAGATCTAAGATTCTAAGGTCTAGATTCTAGATCCAACATCGGTTTTGAAACTATCGGGTTCTTGAAAGAACTATCGCTTTCGGTAATTTCCGAATGCAAGGCTTATGTTCTGGAAAATTTTGCGCATCGACTTCTAAGTCTAGATCTAAATGCTTATCATTGAAATATTATAAAGAGTACAAGATCTATACATTCGTTTAACCAGGATTCTTTCTCGAGGAGCAGGTGGCTGGAGGGAGTGGGGTAAATAAAAATGTCCCATTGTTGTTGTTGTTGTTTGAATCTAACATTTATTCGTTTTTTAGAGAAAAACCATCGCTCTATAAGTTACATTGTCTTTTTTTTTTAAAGTATTTTAATTTTTTTCTTGTTTAATTTGAAGAACTTACAGGAACTTCGAGTTAAGAAAAAAGTAAAGTTCCCATTTCAGACCTTACGATCTATGGGGCAGGTGTTTCTGTGGCCCACGGTTCACGAAACAGAAACAACCACCTTTACTTTTCCCGAACTAATGTCAGGTACCCATTAGAGCTGGGTGGACCTAAAGATCCCGAAATTAAAAATCCCAGTCTTCACAGGATTTGAACCCGGGACCCCGGTTCAGAAGCCAAGCGCTTTATCGCTCATGCATCGGCCCGCGAGTTTCCAAGTGCCATAGGAATCTCTGGAAGTGAACTAGAAACTCTCCATCAGAAAAACATTTCAAAGAAAGGACAATACCTCCACATGGATGCATCGTCTAGAGCCATTGTTTAGCTTTGAACTAAGGAATGATAGATAAAATGGAATATTTTTAAAATCGAGTCAGCGAGAAAAAATCCTGGTTAAGCGAATGTATAAATCTACTACTCTTTATAATAATTTAATGATCTAAACTTACAAGACGGTGCTAAAAATGTTCCTGAACATAAATGTATTAAACTCTTGAATAATATTGTAACGTTTCTCGCTATTCAGGCTCATGCATAATGCATCATATGATAGCACCAACATAAAGATCTTAACAACTCAGGACTAAAAAAAACGTAAAACGTGAATGTCCAAAACTGTACAAATGGCAAAAAACATAACACCGACTGCACAAAAGCATCGAACTCCGACGTATCAACTCTGTAAGTAACGCTGTATCAACTGTCCGTCTCTTCCTAGACTTGCAATCGATTCTCTGTTCCAGACCGACTTCACCTAGACTGGTTCTTGACTCTGACTTCGACTCGTACTTGTGAAGTTACGAATTAACGTGACGAAACATCGCTCAACCATTCTGGTTGATCACATTACTACCTCCCTCGTGACGCTCCTGAGCTCTATTCACAACATAGATCCTTCCCGAACCGTCGTGGTTGACCGCTCGTCAAGCGCTGGCCTAGGCGATTTGCCTCGGCTGTCTGCGCATACCACTACCCCCCTCCCCTCCTCTGTGTATATTACAATATAATGCTTCTATGCGGAAATACCCGAAAACGTATTGTCCGTTCAAGATTAATAATTTCTCGTTCTCTAGCCAAATTTAAAGTTACTAGTTGAATAGAAGTATTTCAAAATAATCAAGCTATCTTCCAACAGAATGTACATTGAAAGCACGTTTGCATGCGATTACTCACATCCAATGCCTGACGTACTCTTTTTTTTTTACGTCGGCCTAAATACGGTCAGTGTGCTCACAAAGATGCCAATGGACCTCAATCATCTATCGTAAAAACAACATTTAGCCACGTGACAATATTGATAGAACAACGAAAAAAAAACTGTCACGTGTTAGCCATTGTGTATTATGTAATTTGTATAGAAGAGATCGAGAATCACGTGGCTAAATGTTATTTGTTTACGATTGGTGAATGAGTTCCATTGATGGCTTCATTAGTATTCACAGACATAATTAACTTTATCAATATCATGATCCACTTTCTATCAAATTTTGTTCAAAAGAAATGTTTACAAATAACTATACACAACCTATATGTGCATATGGTCTCGAAACAAGAATTGTTTAAGGTAAACATTTGGTAGCTTCTTCATCATAGAGACATAAATAAGTCTAATCTTTGCTAGCTAGAAGGCAACCTGGTGTGTTTCCGTTACTATCTCCCGAGAGAACATTTGTTAATTACAATTCATTTATAAATTACCTAGGAATCACTATTTAAAAAAAAAACAACAACTGAACTAACAAACTTTAATTTACATTCCCATTAAGTAAATTTGAATTTACACATTGTAAATCTATATGTAATGAAAAATGTCTTCAAAACTCATTTCTCTTTCAATACATTCTAACCATCCCGGACCTACATTTGGGAGCCTACAGCGCTCTCCCAAAACTACAGTTGGCTACAAGGAAGGGGAGGGGGCGTAACCAATCGGTCAAAGTTTACGAACCAAAATGTACTGGAATGGAGTGCCAACAGGCCATCCTTACCCGCGCCTGTGCCCTCCCCACCCCGTTGCGCCACACTTAAGCCTGATAATCGTGTGTCTGGACTCAAAGAAATGTGTTTAGCTATTACCCACCGCGTCATGGACCACACCGGTAATGTGGTCTTTGTATATTTACTATAGAGCATTTTTTCTTCCTTTTTAGAAATGCAATGTTTCAAGACGCGTGAGTAGAGTAACTCTAGAGTAGACACTTACCTGTGTAGGAGATATCTAGTGAATCATTCTTAGTTGTTGTCAAATACTTTAAAGAGATAACATAACTGTTGTCTACTGAATCTAGTTGTGTCAGAGAAAACGTACAGTTTAAGTTATACAATGGAGTATTTGGTGTATTGGTGTTACTAATAGAGATCACGGTTTGTGCATTCTGAAACATGACCAACAAATATAATATTATTGTAGATATGTGCACATTTTATATATATATATATATGTATATATATTAGGGGTGCACCGGATAGACGCTCCGGCTCCGGCTTCTGCCGAATATCCGGCATTTTTTACTATCCGGTGCTATTCGGCTCCGGTCGGATATCACTACCGGATAGTAAACCTGATAGTAAAAAATGCACCTATTTAATATGCATAAAGTGGACCTCGTTCCATTAATGTATGTTGTAGAATGTATTAATGTTTATATTAAAACAAAATAATGTGCTTAAAAATAGAGCCATTATGAATATGCACCAAACATCGTTTATTATAAAGACAAGGCGTGTTAATAACTTAATATAAATAGAAATGAAACATTACACCATAAATGCGCTTGACATACAGAGCAGCAATGGCTGACACTTTTTTCAATTTGTCTTGACCTTTGAGTAGGTTAGTTAACATGTTAAAATGCTACATTCCTTGACTACGTCATGCTGACCAGACGTCTGTCTAGCTGTGCGGGTATATCTCCAGAGGTAGAGATGAACAACTCCCACCCCTTTTATTTGTTTATAGGCAGGTGACCACAAGTTAAATACGATGGACGTAGATTTAATGTCAGCGTATTGACACTCTCTAGAGGTCACACCTTTCGAGGGAACTGAGTTTGTTTATTTAGTAGTTAATCTTTATTACGGGGGCTGGACTACCATAGTCCATCACATTGATCTCATTCATTGACAGGTGCCCACAAGTCAGATACGATGGACGTAAGCACTCTCTAGAGGTCACACGAGGGAACTATGTTTGTTTACTTAGTAGTTAATCTTAATTGGGGGGTGGGGGGTGGGGTGGACTGGACTTCAAGCCAAACATCTACACGGGTATCCGGACAAAGAGTTAGCTTATTTGGAGAAAAATCTTGGGCTAGAGGCCACACCTTTTCAAGTGTGCCGAGTTACTTGAACATACATCTCAATTAGTAAGCTGGCTGGACTAAAGATCACACGCACCTAAACGTGTGACCTTTAGCTACACAGAACACAAACCGCGAGATTATATAGCCCAGTAAGCGAGTAACTAATTATTTTGTAGAAGACGCGACCAGGGCTATCTTTAAATGGAGAGCTAAACACCCCCCTACTCTTTATTTTATTTTTTGGTCCTTAACTCCCAATTTATTGATAGACATTGACCATTTTTAAGCCAGAATGAAAAAAAAAAACACAACGTGCTAACAAAGGATATTACACTGTCAATAAATATTACGGTTAATAATTTTTCTAACGTGTTAACTTGAATATTATTCCTGCAAATATGTGTCTTGATTTGATAATAATATTCTTAATAATTTGTGACAGTCAATTAACTCCTTGTTATTACTATTTTTTTTTTACTTAAGATGCGTACTTAGCCACTGTGTATCAGGCTAGGACGACTTTTACACATAAATAACGGAAAACCTTACATTAAATTTTAAAATCGCATAAAATAAATTGAATAATAGTACCGCAGTTAGATCTAGCAAACAAAGAAACAATATGCTGGAGTGTAAAAAAAAACAAAAAAAAAACCTTGACCTCTAACTAGTGGACGGGTATAATTTATCTTGTTGGCTTGACTGACCATGCCACTACACTAGTACTACATGTGTAGGCTCACTAGGTATATCTGACCAGGTTGTTGGTCTGAAATTCATGAACACATACATCCGACCACTATACAAGGCAGATTGCACAGATTGTACTAACATTATTTACATTGACCTTCCTACACACATCCTTTACAGTTGGTGGCATCGTACACACTGGCGGATCCAGGGGGGGGGGGCGGTAGGGGCGATCGCCCCCCCCCCCCACTCGGAAGACCTTTAGTATAGGATTCACACAATTTGTATACGAATTTATTACTTATGTTAAAAATATATACTAATTATTTATATTTCAACCTATTTTTAGATTATTTCGCCCCCCCTCTAGTATGTTGGCCGATTTGGTGGGGTCGGGAGGGGGCGATGGTATCAATCCCGCCCCCCCCCCCCTTAACTTTCGAGTGGGGGGGCGGTCCAATTTATTGGTAGAAATCACAGCCTGCTAACAAAATCAATTAAATATCTATATCCTTTTAACTTGTTATTGATATTTTAACCGATCTTTATATTATGTCGTTTTCTGTTTGCCGATTGTTGGGGGGGAGGGGACGAATACCTCTTCTGCCCTTCCCACCTAAACCCTTTGAGTGGGGGGGGGGGCGGTCCGTTTTTATTGAGAAATCATAGTTTGTGAACACAATTAGTTGAATTAATATATAAATTGTATATTATGTCGCTCCCTTTCTGGTATTTTGGCCGATTCGGTGGGGTGAGGGGGGGGGGGGCGATTGCAAGTACTGCCCTCCCCACTCTAGCCCTCTGAGTGCTGAGGGGGGGCGGTCCTATTTTTGTGGAGAATCATAGTTTGTGAATAAAATTAGTTGAATATCTATATAATATAAACTACGTATTGATATGTGACCCATTGTAATTATGTCGTACCACACTCTAATCTCAAATTATATCATTAGAAAATTTAAATGAAAAAGGGTTGTACCAGGTGGGAGGGGCGATACATGCAATCGCATTTCCCCCATCGGACAAATCAATACTTTTTCTTTTTGTATTATAGTTAAGAAATTACAAAATTTAAAAAAATCTGGATTGTATTTTATATATACTATAAATTAAATTCTTATATCGAGTCGCCCCACCCCTATTCTTTAATGCCAAATGCAATCTTTAGCAGAAATTAGTAAAGGAGCGAGGATTAATCGTTTTCACTCTACCGCCATTCCCATTTCCAGTTTTTGTAATTTCACATGAAGTTATCATAAGTATTTTAAGAAAGACTTTGCATTGGAAAAGTTAGAATTCAAACGAAATTTTTCAGTATAAGAGTCATGATTGAGATGAGTTCTAGACTCAAATAACGTTTTCATAGTCGCCTTTTCCCAACCTTTACTCAATCTGATATTTTTCTAGCTTAATAAATTTGGGACTATAACTCACAATTTATGCTAGAGTTGTCTTGAATACTATTTATTGAATAAGTTTTTTTTCGGCGGCGATCCTCAAAGCAAAAATCTAAATACGTGGGGTATCCTATCTTTTCAAGGAACAAATCGGTTTTATTTGCAATGTATTATGGGTCTATAAATTCAAATTAGAATATTTTTCAAGTACAACATTATTCGAAAGGTCGTTTTTTAATAGTATGAATAATGAGCTTCAGGTCAGGGGAATGCGTTTCTGCAGTGAAGAATGCAAGAAAACGCTTTTGGCGTCAAGGCTTCGCCCCGAACTCCATTTATGAGTAATGAGTTGTAGATGTAAGGAGAATACGTTTGTGCAGAGAAGAATGCAAGAAAACGCTTTTGGCGTCGGGGCTTCGCCCCGAACTTCATTTATGGGTAATGAGTTGTAGATGTCAGGAGAATGCGTTTCTGCAATGAAGAATGCAAGAAAAGGCTTTTGGCGTCGGGGCTTCGCCCCGAACTCCATTTATGAATAATGAGCTGTACTTGTCAGGAGAATGCGTTTCTGCAGTGAAAAAAGCAAGAAAACGCTTTTGGCGTCGGGGCTTCGCCCCGAACTACATTGTGAAGAATGAGCTGTACTTGTCAGGAGAATGCGTATCTGCAGTCAAAAAAGCAAGAAAACGCTTATGGCGTCGGGGCTTCTCCCCGAACTTCACCAGAGAACCTTATAGCGCTGCCCCAGTTGTTTTGGTTTTCGCCGAAGGTTGAGAAATGCTGCTTTTTTTATTCTCATATTTATATATATATATATATATATGCGTGTGCGTGTGTGTGTGCGTGTGTGTGTGTGTGTATGCACGTTTATGCGTAGGATTAGGGTTTACTGGGCGTTAGGGTTAGGGTTTGGAAAAAAATCGCCCCCCCCCACTCCAAAGTTCTGGATCCGCTAGTGATCGTACATACACACAGACACACTCATGCTATACAGATTTTTAGAAATACTGTTAAGCTTGAATAAATCAATCAGTATTAGAGTTTAAAACAATAAGGTATATAAAAGGAAAATAAATAAAACCAACCAATATAGGTATGTTATTTAACAGTTTCGTAAAATGTTCAGCAACACAAGCTATTAACAAGACACTTAGGTATCCGGCTCCGGCCCCGGCCGAATATCAAATTTTACTATCCGGTCATATCCGGCCCCGGTCGGATATCAAAAAGTACTATCCGGTGCACCCCTAATATAAATATATATATATATATATATATATATATATATATATATATATATATATATATATGAAATAATGTACCTGAACTAATTTCAATGTCAAAGGCTCACAGAAGGAGACTTGACGGGCTCAATGAAGAGCGACTATGACTATGGGGCTACAGGAACATTTTAATTAGTTTTAATTGACAGGTTGTTCAACGAGACAACAAAAGCTATAATTGCCAGGAAAGAAAAAAAAACAGCAAAATAAAAAATTTTCTTTAAAAATAAAAAACATTAGTAGATAATTTTCAAAAAAAGAAAACATCCCTTTTATGTTCTATTATAGAGCTACTATTTTGGTCTTCACTAATGAATGTTGGATTTATAACAAGCAAATTATTTATTTAATTTTGTTATTAAAAAAACAACATATATAAGGGAAGGAACACACATACAATATATCCCTCAATAATGTTTTAGTTATTTCCCTTTTTCGATATCAGTTGATTCATGTTTTGTTAGGTAAAATAAATAATTGTTTAATGTTTCAACTTGATCTGAGAATGGATGTGGGAGAAATAGTTGTACAATTATCTAAGAGGACAAAACCCGTCATATTTAACCATACGTAGTTATCTTCTTCTTTGAAGTAACGTCTGTATTATATAAGATGAGGTGCTGATATGATAGTACGTTTACAATGCTAGCGTGGGATAGGTTTAGTGAGTTAGTGTAATATGGCTGGCCGGTGGCTGGCCGGTGAACGTGGTGGTTTGTTATTGTGAGTAGTCTAGTAATATAGATTAGAGTTCGGTTGTTGTTTGGGTTCAGTGTTTAGTGTATATATTCTATTGTTGATTTATTGTAATTTTTATGCATGTATAAATAAAGTGGTTTTTTTTTGTTGTATAAATTAAGTTGATTGCTTTACTTTTATTAGTTACATTATTTTAGTTGTGTTATCTGGTTGCTTAAGCGAAGCCCCTTGGTCTCAGACTGAGATGTACAGATTAAGCCCACCCAGTTGCGCTACCATCCTGCCTATTGCTGTCTGTTTGAAACTTCTGGTTAACCGACCCGCTAACTAAAGTTTCTGCGTTAATGTTCCTGCAACGAATTTCTTCAAAGCCCAAAATAGGTCACTTGTTTTATGAAAAAGCTGCATTGGAAAACGACTCGACGTGAGTAATGAATTTTCTAGAGTATAGGGGCACTTTAAAGATTTTCTAGAGTATAGGGGCACTTTAAAGATTTTCTATTCAAATTGCCTTGTAAAATGATACAACGGAACATATAAGCAATTTGTTTCGGATTGGTAGTGCTTTTTTCACCGTCATTTTTGTCTTTACTAAATGTTTCCGAAATGAATTCTGGTAAATATTAACTGTCCTTACAAATTATTCAACCCAGTGAGACCCAGTCACCAGATACTATACATATATTTGAGAATTTTGTTAACAAACTGTAATTTCTGCAGCAAAATTGAATTGTCCCCCCCCCCCACCTGAAAGGTTATAGATGCATCGATAAATCTGACATCTACACCAAAATCCGAGGCAGTTGTGCCCTAATTTTTTTCCTGGAGCCGTCCATATAAAAGAATCTTTCGGGATATTGGGCTATTGTTTGCCTCTCTAAGCTTGCTAGATATGTACATTTTTTGTTCACCGCTTGATCCACTTCCGGTCACCCAACGTGTTCCGCATCTTCAGTAGTTAAATTTACATTTATTAGCGGCCCAAAAGGGGAAAAGACGCCATTAGTTTTGTGTGGAATGTCTGTCCGTCCGTCCGTCCCGTTTAGATCTCGTAAACTAGAAAAGATAGTGAAAATCGGACATCATAATATTTTAGTCCATTCAAAGTTCTGATGCATCGGCAACTTTTTTCTTTTCTAAAAGCGAAAAATCTTAATTTTTTAAATCACTTATGCAAGCAGTTTTTTCATAAAAATACACCACTTTTACAACTATTCACTATTAATAGTAACAATAATGGAGGTTCTTTAGTAGACTATATACCATATTTTTTACACATTTATGCAAATGGTTTTAGACTTTTTGTTAAATTTTTTTTATATATATATTTGTATTGCTACGTTTTGTAAATTCTGTCCTACTAACTACTACATTTTCCAAAAAATAATGTTTACTTTTTTAAGAGAAAAAAATCTATTTAGTATGCATATAAGTTGGACATAATTTAAAACAACAATTAAAAATTAGGTTTTCATATTATCGCGTGAACTGCAGTATTCAACGATACCAGTAGAACACTCAAACTAAAGGGTTTTTTTTTTACCGAAATGTTTTTTTCTTTTTTTTGAGGATTTGAATAAGAGATTGACCCTTTACAAAACAATTATTCATTATACGACAACGGTTACTTTCACCTATCCGTTGGTCTGCTGGACCGCTGGGGCACCACACAAGATCTGTCAGCCTTGCTGGGGTTTTTTTTTGCTTGTTTTTTAAATCCAATTGCCATTTGGAATCAAATGTCATTAACACTCCGACACCACAGCAGGCCACGGCGCACACTTTAAGAACCACTATTTCATACGTCTTTTGTTCAAAATAATATCATCTGCTAATAAGGCCAATAAATAAATACGTAGATTTAAAATGTAAAAAAATAGATGTATGTTTTACCTTTTTATAGAGAGTGCAAACGCCATTTTGTTGTCCTGGATACACATCGGGAGCTATGCACACAATGTATATTTGAAATCCAATTTCTCTGCTAGTGCACTTAAAAGTATCAAGTTTGGCTGAAACAGAAACACACGTGTACAGTGCTTTGATGAAGGGAAAAAAAGTGATGGTGAATTAGAGCATTCAACTGAACATGTTAATGGCATTGACTTTCAGGAGCCATCCATTACGGTAATAACCGATTTGATTTGTTCCTAGGCCATATATTGTTTATTTTGCCATGGACCCTTCCCATTTTTTTCCTACATCTAATAATAAAATGATATAAAGTGAAACGCTCCGCCAAACATTCCTATGGCCAGCTAACTCTAGTATCTATTACTTTGAACTAGACCAGTCATTCAATTCGAGTATCACTTTTCTCCAACCCCCACCCCACACCACTCCCCTCCGTAACAAATAGGTGGAGTTTTTTTTTTTTTTTGCCAGATAATTCGATTACCAACATCGCTTATCACACACACACACACATACACACACACACTACGCCTTAGAAAATAGTTCTACATACAAAATGAGTATTCTTCGACTTTTCAGCTTTTTATCGAAATAGTTGAAAGGCTCTTTGATGCTTTCAAAATCCTTCAGTTTTTAGCGCCCCCGCTATTTGGTTTGTGCAACATGTCCGTCTGTTTGTCTGCCCGTCTGTCGGTCAGTCACACTCAGATCTAGAAAACTAGAAGAAAAATTAAAAATATTATTTCATCCTGGGATGCAGTTTGAAAAGTTTAGGTGCAACGGCTACTTTTAATTTTTTAAAAGCAAACCTTTTAGTTTATAAAATTAATTATGCAAGCGATTTTTTTTTTTTCATAAAAATACACCAATTATAAAACAATTACATAAATGTAAGGGAGGCAATGTTACAATATGTTAACAAAGAAGGTACATTTTTTGTGTATTTTCAGTATCACTAAATCAAATATATTTTTTTAATGAACAAGAAATGTTCATAACAAATATAAATATGTGTTTGTGTTTTTTCTGGTCAACTAGATGCTAAAATTAAAAAAAAAACTTGTATGGTTGTTTATAAAGGCTAAGAATGCACTTAGTATGTAAATATCAAGCACATTTTTTAAAATGGACATTTTATGCAACGACTTTCGTGTAGTAGCGTGACAAAAAAAATTATCACATATGATGATTTGAATTAGCATCATTGACTTATATTACCCTAATGACAATAAGTCACAAAAGTTTAATTATGGATATTCCAATCGTTCCGTATTTTCAACTTCAAACAAATTTATGTCAAATGACTTTTTTTCAAAAATATCGACAATTGGTTGTTCAGGATTTTAAAATAAGAAATAATTTACTACAAACGATTAGTGAAAATCACTTTTTAGACTTATTTTACAGTTAATTTTCTTGCCGAAAGATAACAAAAGTTGTTTAATCGGTAAAGAATGTTCCGGATTTTGTTTTGAAAAAGAAATCGACCTACCTTACTTTAATTTTCTTGCAAATCGTCGCCAAAAATGTTCCTAATTTTGTATGAAAAATCTTTTAATGCCAAATAATTGTTTGAAATCCCTCTTCTAATAAATAAAATAAATAATCTTCTTCTCATTTACGAATATCGGTTGTTTCGAATTTTTATGAAAAACATTCCAACTCTATTTATGTAAAATCGTACTTCTGTCGTACATTACATTAAATTTTCTAGCTAAACGTTTTAAAATCTAATTATTGTTAATATTATGTTCCGATTTTTAAGGAAAACAACTTCCTAACACCAAAGTGTTGTTTGAAAAAATCTCCATAAGGCTATGGTACATCTAATTTTCATACAAGACAATTCCAAAAATGTAATAAACGGTATTAGATTTATCTAGAATTTAATGGTCTTTTTCTCTCACTATATATGCAAACATCGGGAACAACGTATTATAGATACTTAAAAATTTTGCTATGTTTCGGAAGGAAAATTAAAGGTTAATCAAAATTAAAATAGCTCTTAGTTTGTTTGTTTTTTATATTAACAAGACAGACAGACAGACTGACAGACAAACCGCACAAAAAATGCGGCTTTAATCCTAATATATATATATATATATATATATATATATATATATATATATATATATATATATATATATATATGGGCTAGTAAGACTAACAAAAACTGATTTTATTAACATGAGAGGTTTAACTAGGGTTCAAATAAATATATATATATCTTATACCTTTAAATGAATTCTATTAGAACTATGTGCTATAATGTCTATGAACCCTAGTTAAACCTCTCATGTTAATAAAAACAGTTTTTGTTAGTCTAACTAGCCCATTTTGACGTAATGGAATTTTTTTTCTTTTATGTCATATGAATGAATTCTTTAAATGTAATACTAAAAAAACTCGCTGCACCAATGTCTGACTGTGAACCCTTTATAACTGGCTCGTATTGATGAAAACATTTTTTAGTCTAACTAGGCCGTGTGACGCAGTGGATTTTTTTCCTTTGACGTCATATGAAATGAATTCTTCAAATGAAATGCTAAAACAACTTGGTATAGTATTGTTTATTAAACCTCGTTATCTGATTCGTATTTTTAAAAAAAAGACAACGAATTTCTTCAAAGCCCAAAATAGGTCACTTGTTTTATGAAAAAGCTGCATTGGAAAACGACTCGACGTGAGTAATGAATTTTCTAGAGAATAGGGGCACTTTAAAGATTTTCTAGAGTATATGTTATTTTAAAAAAAAAGACATAATAGCTAGATTAAGATCTAATGTAGATTTTTTAAACTAGATCTAGATTTATATTCTAATTAAAATCATTGTGGATTTCAGAGTTGATCAAGACATAGAATTTCAATTTCCAGACTTAAAGTGTAGATTTCCAAACGTCTAGATCAATATTGCAATGTTATAATATACAAAACTAATCTACTATTTTTAAATTTAATGTCGCATTCAGTCTATTGATAGATTATATAGGCTTTTTTTTTTTTGCATAAATCTAATCTAAATTACATCTAAATTATTCCAAATTTATATTTTAGATCTACATCTAGTAGATATAGATCTTAAGAGTGCTAAATCAGAAGTTTAGTTTAGGTAGATCAACATCGTATTCTAGTTCTATTTCAATGAAAATGCCAATAGCTCTGTTGATAACTGTGCTGAGACTTGGAAGTATAAGCATGATATATCAGTTCTTTACTTCTTTTTTTTTTAAATTACAAATCAAATTGCTCGTCTGACATATTGTACATATCCTGTAGATCTCATGCAGTAATATGTAATATATCTCTTTATCAATAATAGGCTATTAGTTGGTAACCATTTTGTTATTAAGTTAAGAGCAATGCTTGGTCATGCGGTTAGCCTGCTGAACTGATTATCACGACTGTCCCGGGTTCATACCCTGCTCGCTGCCATCCTCCGTCGTCCAGCGAGAAGTTAATTATTTTTAACTTGGAAGAAACATCCAAAAAAAGTAAAACATTTACAGAAAAAAACATTTTTGTACCACGCCAAATGAATCTTTGAAACATTATTACTTTTAACAATCAAAACAAAATCACGTCTTAAATATTCCTTGCGAATAAAATTGGCGGATCCGACAGTGATCGGACTTCGACGGGGGCCGCCTCTAAGTTTATGTGATAACACTTTGTAATCTTGTTTAAGTAAGTGTTAGATCATCTTATTATCGAGATTATAAATTATGTTTCAACTTTTACTAAAATTAAATTGTGCGAAAATCGTTATTTTAAAAAAAGTCTCACGAGTACGGACGGACTTGAACTCTGACCCTTCGTTATAAAGTCTTATGCTCTACCGACTGAGCTAACAGAGTGTTACTAATATAAAAGGAAATTGGGCAGAAAAAGTAAAGTGCTTAAAAACTGAAGTATAATCTTGTGGAACAGCTCTGTAAAATAAAAAAGTTTAAATCAAGATTCTAGACTAATATGCTTCATATTTACAATGAGAATTTGTTGGATTGTTAGTTTTAGATCTATAACAAATGTCCATGCAGCTTTTATTTTAGATTACAGAGTTTTCTTTTAAAAGAAGATAGTTGTGATATAAGTACTTCCAGATGCCAAAGACTTCTTATCTAAATCTAGGTCTCTATTTCAAAAAGAGTAAATGTCTAGAAGAGTAGAATTCAAATTAAGCCTAGATGCTGGAGAGAATAGGAACGACTCATTTTGTATTTGGTAAAAACATATTGGACCTAAATTGTGACTTTATAATTGCTTTTGGTTAATTGGACCGCTGCAATTTCGATCGTGAAAGGTGCTTAGTAGTTCTAGGCACACGAAAAGTAGTAACTTGTTTAAATTTTTGTATTTTTTCGTCCACGCCAAATGGGAGAATTAGTGATCTGTCATTTAATCAGACTCACTGCGCATATAATATAGATAACAAAATGAGTTCGTTTCAATCAGGCTCATTTATTAAGTTTTACGAGAAACTATGATGATCGAGTGGGAGGAACGACATCCCTTACCGCTATCAGAGTCCTTTGCGGTACCAAATGGGATAAAACAAGGTTGTGTCCTATCACCCGCACTGTTCAGTATCATGTTCTTCGCTATGCTAAATATAAGTAGTCATCCTTATTCAGAAGATTATCTTATCTTCTTATATAATACAGACGTTACTTCAAAAAAGATTATTACGTCCTACGCATCATGCATTTAGTCATGCATATTAATGACTTAAATTCTGCCAAGTTACTGGTTTGCCTGGCTAGCTCATGCAACCCATTCCATGCTCTAATAGCACTATGGAAGAAGGAGTATTTGTACAAATTTGTCCTAGAAAATGGAACGAGGAATGTGCCTTTATCTTTGGGTCTTTCAGAGTATTTTATTAAATTTAGTTTTTGTTTTTGAAGATTATGGTGTTTTATGTATAATTGCAACTTTACTTTTGAGTCTTCTGTCCTGAAGGCTTTCTAAATTTAGTGATTTTACTAAGGGTATTACTCTAGTCAAATGTGAATATTCATTTGTTATGAATCTCACTGCTCTTTTTTGTGTATGTTCCAGTTTCTTAATGTTTTCTTGAGTTGAGGGGTCCCAAACGGAGGATGCATATTCTATTATTGGCCTAACCAACGTTAAATAACATTTTAGTTTTATGTTCTTATTTGATTTATAGAAATTTCTTTCTAAAAGATGTATTCATAGATAGAGAGAGTAACGGAGTAAATATGACGCATAGATTTGATTGTGGCTATTTAACCCGAGGTGGCTTAATGCGAAATCTAGAAAAAAAACAACATTACGAAAAGAGTTTGTGTTATTACACAAACTCAGAGGCGCCCCCATAGAATTTACAAATGGACCAGGAATATTCAAATCATAGTCTTGTTTTGATCGTTTAAAATTTTAAGTAATAAAACTTTAAAAATCATTTGGCGTTATTTTTCACATAATAGCAAACGTCGTCTTTGTTAAGACTATTCTAGCTCTTCTGGAATAAGTAGAGTGACGTTAGCTGATCACCTAAGAACAGCATGGAAACCTCCCGATACAGTATCCATGGCACCTAGTGCGGTAGCTCAGGGTGTCAAGCTCCCCCATCAACTTTCTTCAAATATGTTCCAATAAACACTATTGATAGTTAGTTCTTTTTTTGTTGAACCAATAAGTGAGTCGATTACCTACTTTTTTTGATTTTACTCAAATGTAAAATCCCACTGTTTATGACATTTATTCAAATGTTATTGCAAATTTTACAATGATATTTAATTAAAATTAGAAACGGACTTAACATAATATAAACAGGTTTCCTTTGATATACTTTAAGACAGAAATGATATAACGTTGTGCTGTATCATTTACACTTAAACTACCATCTAGATGTTTTTAAGCATCTAGAACTAGAATCTAGACTAGATCTAGACTAAATCTAGAATTGGAATCTATGCTAGAACTAGATTTCTAGACTAGTTCTAGATCTATATCTAGTCTAGAATTAGATCTAAACTAGATCTAGAATCTAGACTAGGTCTAGACTCTAGATCTAGACTAAAGATCAAGATCTAGACTAAAACTAAATCTAGAATCCTGAATAGATCTAGAATCTATATATAGACTAGATCTAGAATCTAGAACTAGAATCTAAGCTATGATCAGGATTAGTAATCCTACTACTGGGTTCTAGTGCACTATGCTGTTCGCATCAGATTCCCTTCTGAATGTGATACTACTGTTTACATAATAAATAAATCTGCACCCTTAAGCTGTAAGAAGATAATAAGCTATTCTCTTAATAGAGTATAGACGTAAATTTTGTTCAAATTGTTTAATACATTTAAATCTATAAATCTAGATCTATATCTGGCGTCTATTTAGTCTAATTTAGAATGTTGTCTAGTGTATATTGAGGATAGGTCAAAAATGCGTGCTTTAAAAGTAGTTCGTTTTTTTTTTTTTGTTGTTTTTTTTTTTTGTTTTTAGCTTTAAACTAAAACAAAGTTCGTATCGAAATTCTTTTTAAAAACAAAATGTGTATCAGTATTCCATTCAATGAGTGTTTTAGTTAATAAATGGAAAATATATTTTTTATGATCCATTGACACTTTTCCATTGTAACCATCGATGCAAATGTTTTGTACCAATGAGCGAATCTATGAATGAAGTGTGAGTTATTAATTAAGAAGTCCATGACCTTTTAAAAAAATAACCTCCCCTGACGTTTTTCATTGAAAAGTGGTGTATTTTTTTTATATAAATCTGCTTCCATATTTTAAAAAAAGTAAAGTTACCCTTTCAGACCATGTGGTCTATAGGGCAGATTATGTAAAGGTCATCTGTTTCTGTGGCCTACGGTTAACGAGGATGTCATGTGGCCAGCATAACGACCAACCATCTTTACTTTTCCACAACTAATATCAGGTACCCATCAGAGCTGGGTGGACTCAGAGGCGTCCGAAGATCCAGAAATTAAAAATTACAGTCTTCACCATGATTCCCCTTTCGGAAGCTAAGCGCTTTACCGCGCAGCCACCGCGCCTGCTGCTTGCATATATAATTATAAAACTTAAACGGTTCACTTTTGGAAAAGAAAAAAGTAGCCATTTCATCAGAACTTTGAATGATCTAAAATATCATGATGTCCGATTCTTATTTCCTCTACTAGTTTCTGATATATAATTGGAACGGACGGACGGACAGACAGACCACACAAAACTAATAGCGTCTATTATCCTTTCGGGGGCCGCTAAAAATCGGCAACAATTAGGGACCAAGTATTTGTTGACGAATGTGTTCTAAATGCTTGCTCCGAAATCGATCTGCAGAGTATCGTCAGTGACTTTTGCATACTATGTAAGATTAACGAATTTACTACATAACAGTACGATGTAAGAATTCAATAACAATATCCAATTCACCACAATGTAAGAAAAAAAGTTTACTGTTTAACAATATGATGTAAGAAAAAAAAAGATCTATTCAAGTAGTTCTCACTACTTCTTATTGATTTACTAAATAAAAAAACACGGACATTTAATTTCCTAACAGTTCAGAGGAATTAATCTATTAAACTATTGTGTTTTAAAGACTCCAACAAAACAATGTCTTACCTGTGATGGTAAAGCAAACGTTCTTCGCTGGCTGGGAATCGAGAATCACTTCTATGCCTTTTATATAGATGTCTGCTTTAAAAGTAAGTAGTACGTGATCACCATTTATAACTGCATTAAAATTAGTTGTATGATTGACACAATTGGTAACATTGGTGACAGAACAGTTCGCTATCCCATATTTATTTCCAATTGAAGGTATCAAATTAAAATCTACATTGGAATTGACGTTGGAATATGTTTGCGACACATTATACATTTGTCCGGCTACAAGATGAATGCACGACTGAGATGTACCTGTGGAGAGAAACAAAAGTGACATCAGAGTTACTTCTTGAAACAAATAAGTGACATCAGAGTTACTTCTTGAAACAAATAAGTGACATCAGAGTTACTTCTTGAAACAAATAAGTGTAGACTGTTTGGATATTTACTCAAGTTTCTACTATATCATCAATATTTCACTAAAAGATTGTCGAGATATCGAAAATTAATAGTCGTGTTAATTCAGGAAGTCAACAACCAACATTGTTCCGACCACAGCTAATGCCCAAACATTCATCTCATTTCCATGAGATGATCTATAGTTGCTTCGCGACTAAAGGAGGCCATGGATATCAACTCACTCTGTCTGTCTGGTAAAACGTTTCGTACACGTTATTTCTCACACACCCATTCTCAGACCAAATTTAAACATTTGAGCAATGGACCAACGTGGCTAAATGTTGTTTGTTTACGATTGGTGAATGAGGTCCATTTATTTATTGACATTGACAATTTAAGACATAAATCAATTTTTAAAAAGTTAATTACTTAGTCAATTAATTATTGGTAATTATTTTATTTGATAGCAAAAGAGAAAAAAATACGTCTACATTATTGAGAGAAATCGTTTTAAGTGTATAGTTCTTTTTCTTAAATAAGCTTAGTTTTTAAACAAGGATTTAGCTTGTTACAATGCTTATATCAGCTCACTCTGTCTGTCTGGTACAAAGCTTATATCAGCTCACTCTGTCTGTCTGGTACAAAGCTTATATCAACTCATTTTGTCTGTCTGGTACAAAGCTTATATCAACTCATTTTGTCTGTCTGTTACAAAGCTTATATCAGCTCACTCTGTCTGTCTGGTGCAAAGCTTAATTCAACTGAATCTGTCTGTCTGTTACAAAGCTTATATCAGTTCACTCTGTCTGTCTGGTACAGAGCTTATATCAGCTCACTCTGTCTGTCTGGTACAAAGCTTAAATCAGCTGAATCTGTCTGTCTGTTACAAAGCTTATATCAGCTCACTCTGTCTGTCTGGTACAAAGCTTATATCAGCTCACTCTGTCTGTCTGGTACAAAGCTTATATCAGCTCAATCTGTCTGTCTGGTACAAAGCTTATATCAGCTCACTCTGTCGGTCTGGTACAAAGCTTATATCAACTCACTCTGTCTGTCTGGTACAAAGCTTATATCAGCTCACTCTGTCTGTCTGGTACAAAACATATATCAGCTCAATCTGTCTGTCTGGTACAAAGCTTATATCAACTCACTCTGTCTGTCTGGTACAAAGCTTATATCAACTCACTCTGTCTGTCTGTCTGGTACAAAGCTTATATCAGCTCACTCTGTCTGTCTGCTACAAAGCTTATATCAGCTCACTCTGTTTGTCTGGTACAAAGCTTATATCAGCTCACTCTGTCTGTCTGGTTCAAAGCTTATATCAACTCAATTTGTCTGTCTGGTACAAAGCTTATATCAGCTCATTTTGTCTGTCTGGTACAAAGCTTATATCAGCTCAATCAGTCTGTCTTTTACAAAGCTTATATCAGCTCACTCTGTCTGTCTGGTACAAAGCTTATATCAACTCACTTTGTCTGTCTGGTACAAAGCTTATATCAAATCATTTTGTCTGTCTGTTACAAAGCTTATATCAGCTCACTCTGTCTGGTACAAAGCTTAAATCAGCTGAATCTGTCTGTCTGTTACAAAGCTTATATCAGCTCACTCTGTCTGTCTGGTACAAAGCTTAAATCAGCTGAATCTGTCTGTCTGGTACAAAGCTTATATCAGCTCACTCTGTCTGTCTGGTACAAAGCTTATATCAGCTCAATCTGTCTGTCTGGTACAAAGCTTATATCAGCTCACTCTGTTAGTCTGGTACAAAGCTTATATCAATTCACTCTGTCTGTCTGGTACAAAGCTTATATCAGTTCACTCTGTCTGTCTGGTACAAAGCTTATATCAGCTCACTCTGTCTGTCTGGTACAAAATTTATATCAGCTCAATCTGTCTGTCTGGTACAAAGCTTATATCAACTCACTCTGTCTGTCTGGTACAAAGCTTATATCAACTCACTCTGTCTGTCTGGTACAAAGTTTGTACACGTTAGTTCTCCCACTTGCCATTCTTGGATGAACTTGAGACTTGCCGCAATCCTTAATTGTCCCTAACAACACGTGAACAAATCGACCAATTATTTTATTAATTAGTCGTAATTAATTAATTCTGTTTTAAATAGAGACATTACTAGCGAAGGGTAGTAACACAACTTGTCCACACGGAAGTATTTGTTTTAGTTTAGATGTATTACAAATTAATAACATTTTGAAATGGGCTTTGTTGCTGCACATAAAAATTATATGTGTCAGACGCGACTAGCCCAAATTTTCAGTAAAAGAAATTTAAAAGTCATTTCTATATATAAGAAGTTACGAAAGTTATATAATATAAAACCACAGACCTATATATACTACAATAAATATAGGTATTTGCTCTCTACTTACGATTTATTTAGGTAGGTGATGTTTTACTATTACACACTAATTATCAGATTTTAGAAAAACCAAGGTTCGTTTTTTTTTTTTTTGTGTAACGCTATTCGCTAACACCGTATAGATCTAAATTGCATCTCTAGATAGCATAGATATATGTGCCTTAAAAAATTTATGTCTTGTTAAAACACCATTTACTATGGAAGATCCAAAATCCTTTTCCTGTCAGGGAGAACTATTGGTTGGATAATCGTAAGAAAAGCGATTCCCTAATTTCTTACCAGTTTTCAATGACAACATTTCTTCTAGTTAGTTTCTATTGACAATTATTTCTTGTTACTTTGATTTTATGCTAGAAGTACACACAGGCTACGCCCTTGATTGGTTTCCAGGCGTCCTATTGTTTAGTCATACCGAAATCCTCCCCTATCTTTTCTTTAAACGATTTACCTAAAACATACTTTTGAGCCCTTGAATTAGCCTAGCTGTTAGAATGAAATTTCAAGGCCCGCTCTCTCTCTCTCTTTCTCTCTCTTTCACCCACTGGACCCTCCACTTTGTGTTGTTGTTGTTGTTTTTTTACCTGCGAATCGTAATTTCTCCGACATAGACCATTGACTTGATTTGGAAAGACCCGCTTCATAATGGGCTTCGACACATACACGCAAATTTTGGGCCCGTTAATTCGAGTATATTTTCCAGCCCACCCCACCCAGCAACAAAAAGTTAGTCCTTCGTACACTCTATGACTTTTCTTCGGCTTCTCATTTTAATCTATATTATAGTTTGATCGAGATCCTCCTCCCCTTTCTCTTTTTGGATTATTTTACTTTTTTTTTTTTTGTCCCAACCTTAAAGCTTAAATCAAGAAATGTACGGTATTAGACACCACATTCATTTTTTAATACTAATAGTTTCAGACAAAGAGAAAAAAAAATATTTTCCGAAGGTTCCAATTGAATACCACATTCCCGTTCCTCTTTCAACATATATTTATAAATATATAAATTAGGTTTTATTAATTGTAATCGTTGAATGTAGTGAAATGACAATAGATCTAAATTTGTTATTTAAATTCTATTAGGATTTTTTGTATAATACCTCTGCTCAAGTCACTCCTTTATGGGGTCGCACAGCTCATCTCAAAAACGACTCTGACGATTTTAATAACAGTTAACAGTAAATTTATATTGCTAAGAAAAGAATTACTAGCTCGTTGGTCACACTGAGAAAACACTAGTTTCACCATTATAATTTTTCAAAAATAAATAATACATAAATGTAAATTTGGCTTTTTATGCGATAACCAAGTCAAGTTTAAGTAGCTTCAATTTTATTGAGTTTATAAGCGTTGCTTACAATTTTACGTAAATCTAATATAGTTTACATCTAGGTCTAGACCGTAGACGTATATCTAAATAAAGATCTTAAGGGTTCTAAATCACAATTTTAGGTCTAGTGTTAGATCTAGATGTCCATTTAATGAGCATACCAATAAATAATCACACAAATATGTACTAGCAACTGACGGTGTCACAGGCACGATACCCGAATCAAATCAAATATTTTTAAAATTATTTTTATTTTTTATTTGTTTTATTATTTTATTATATATTTGAAGTTCAATAATGGAGGTATTGTCTTTTCTTTAAAATATACATTTTAAATATTTGTTTCTTGTTTTAATTTTAGTCAAGTATAAATAGATTCTCCGATTGAGGTGAACCTCAAGGAACAGTCTTGGGTCCACTACTATTTTTAATTTACATAAATGATTTACCAAATTGCATTAGTTCAGGAACAAAAGTCAAATTATTTGCAGACGATTGCATAATATATAGAACAATAAAAACAACACAAGACACAGATATTTTACAAAGAGAATTAGATGGATTGCGGAAATGGGAATCAAATTGGAGCATGTCTTTCCACCCAGAAAAATGTCAGTTATTAAGAGTAACAAAAAAACTAAAACAAATTAATTCCACTTAACTTATTCATGGTAAACCAGTAACACAGACTAAAGACGCAAAATACCTAGGTGTTATAATAATTGAAAAACTTTCATGGAATCCACATACTGACGAAACTATAAAAAAAAATCAAACAAAGCATTAGGAACTATTAAATAAGAACATAAAACTAAAATGTTATTTAACCTTGGTTAGGCCAATAATAGAATATGCATCCTCCGTTTGGGACCCCTCAACTCAAGAAAACATTAAGAAACTGGAACAGACACAAAATAGAGCAGTGAGATTCATAACAAACGAATATTCACATTTGACTAGAGTAACACCTTTAGTAAAATCACTAAATTTAGAAAGCCTTCAGGACAGAAGACTCAAAAGTAAAGTAGCAATTATACATAATACACTGAACCTTAATCTTCAAATACAAAAACAAAATTTAATAAAATACTCTGAAAGATACAAAGATAAAGGCACATTCCTCGTCCCATATGCTAGGACAAATTTGTACAAATACTCCTTCTTCCCTAGTGCATGGAATGGGTTGCCTGAGCTAGCCAGGAAAACCACTGACTTGGCAGAATTTAAATCATTGGTTAATATGCATGACTAAATGCATGACGCGTAGGACGTAATCATCTTCTTTTTTGAAGTAACGTCTGTATTATATAGGATAAGATAAGATAAGATTACCAAAAACTTTTCAGATTTTCAATCTATGTATAGAATCTATGGTTAGTTTTAAACTTTTTATCTACATCCTTTAATCATAATTAAAAGACTTCATATTTATCTTTTTTTTATCCAATTAGTATTTTTTTAAATAATTATTACTTAGGCAGTATCTAAAAGGAAGCGGAAATAACGTGAGGCTTTTTTTTTAAAAGTAAACTTAGGTATAGAGAAAAAAAATGCTTTAAAATTACGGAATTTGTAATATTTCTTTTCATTCTTTATTTATAATAATAATAATAATGACAATAAGTCTTGTCTTCGAGTCCGAAGATTAATGAGGAATACATTATTTCCCGTGGATACGCAGCCCCATAGCGACCTACATATTCTGTCACCTCCAGTGCTTTATATTTAAACTTTTGGGAAATACCGAATATAAAATACAAAGGTTTGATAAAAAGCTTAGCGGTAGTTAGGTTGCGAATCTTTCAAAACGAATTCATAACAAGCTCCTATGAGTTAAATGGAACCTGTGTACGAAATTTCAGTCAGTGTTTTTTTTTTTAATTTATATAATGGAGATTAGTTTTCAGCGACAATTATTTCTTTTTTGTTTCCAATTACTAAATTTGTTTCTTACTTTTTCACTATTGCTTTTTTTTTTTGTTTCTTTTCAATTCTTAGGGGCCTGCTTGTGGAAAAGCCCCTATTGGTTGTATCCTGTTTGTCCGTTCATTTTGACGACTATAAGGTTGAGATCTATAAAAGTAAAAGCACTATTAACCAAGTCCTATTTCACCATATTTTTTTAGATGGTAAAGTAGCTGCGACGGCTCCTTCTATCTTTCTAAAGGAGATGTTTATACATGTTTGGAACCAAATGTATTCGCTATGTAGTATTTCCTAGTTGATAACACTCTGCTGCAATGTGTATGCGGAGCTCTACATCTCTCCTAGTTGATAACACTCTGCTGCAGTGTGTATGCGGAGCTCTACATCTCTCCTAGTTGATAACACTCTGCTGCAATGTGTATGCGGAGCTCTACATCTCTCCTAGTTGATAACACTCTGCTGCAATGTGTATGCGGAGCTCTACATCTCTCCTAGTTGATAACACTCTGCTGCAATGTGTATGCGGAGCTCTACATCTCTCCTAGTTGATAACACTCTGCTGCAATGTGTATGCGGAGCTCTACATCTCTCCTAGTTGATAACACTCTGCTGCAATGTGTATGCGGAGCTCTACATCTCTCCTAGTTGATAACACTCTGCTGCAATGTGTATGCGGAGCTCTACTTCTCTCCTAGTTGATAACACTCTGCTGCAATGTGTATGCGGAGCTCTACATCTCTCCTAGTTGATAACACTCTGCTGCAATGTGTATGCGGAGCTCTACATCTCTCCTAGTTGATAACACTCTGCTGCAATGTGTATGCGGAGCTCTACTTCTCTCCTAGTTGATAACACTCTGCTGCAATGTGTATGCGGAGCTCTACATCTCTCCTAGTTGATAACACTCTGCTGCAATGTGTATGCGGAGCTCTACATCTCTCCTAGTTGATAACACTCTGCTGCAATGTGTATGCGGAGCTCTACTTCTCTCCTAGTTGATAACACTCTGCTGCAATGTGTATGCGGAGCTCTACATCTCTCCTAGTTGATAACACTCTGCTGCAATGTGTATGCGGAGCTCTACATCTCTCCTAGTTGATAACACTCTGCTGCAATGTGTATGCGGAGCTCTACATCTCTCCTAGTTGATAACACTCTGCTGCAATGTGTATGCGGAGCTCTACATCTCTCCTAGTTGATAACACTCTGCTGCAATGTGTATGCGGAGCTCTACTTCTCTCCTAGTTGATAACACTCTGCTGCAATGTGTATGCGGAGCTCTACTTCTCTCCTAGTTGATAACACTCTGCTGCAATGTGTATGCGGAGCTCTACATCTCTCCTAGTTGATAACACTCTGCTGCAATGTGTATGCGGAGCTCTACATCTCTCCTAGTTGATAACACTCTGCTGCAATGTGTATGCGGAGCTCTACATCTCTCCTAGTTGATAACACTCTGCTGCAATGTGTATGCGGAGCTCTACATCTCTCCTAGTTGATAACACTCTGCTGCAATGTGTATGCGGAGCTCTACATCTCACTGTCTACGTGCAATGCTTATGCTGAGGCGTTTTAAGGCAAGCAACAATGAGGTCATTATGCTTTGGCTTTATGGTTACTACACTAGATGTGATGACATATCATCAGGGACAGCCCTAACTATTGAGGGGCCCTATGTAAAACGGATTGAGTGGGGCCCATTTGGATAGGGATAAGCATAATGTCAAAATTAAGATTTTGTTTTAGAAAATACATTCGTCTTTGCAATAAATTTCCATGAAATGAAAGCTGACAATGCCGTTTTTTTTTTAATCGCGCATAGGATTGACACCCCAAAATGGACAATTTTGTCTATTTTTCAGGAGATTTTAATAATTTCTGGAGATTTCCAGGACTTTTCGTATATTTTGAAATTACAGGAGATTTCCGGGAGGCCCTGGAAATCAGGACGTCGCGGAAACCCTATTATTAAATATAAGTTATAATGGTTCAACTTAAGAATTTACACCTAGAATTAGCGCGGGACCTTTGAAAGTGCGGGGCCCACTGCGGCCGCATAGGTTGCAGTGGCCTAAGGCCGCCCTGCAGATCACCATGCTATAGATGTTAGATTTAGTAAGTAGATTTCAATAAACTCGCGTGTATATAGACAGACTTGGAGACAGAAAACTAAGAGGGACATATAGACAGCCTGACAGATACTCACAAGACATTTCTTTATGTTTGGATATGTGTCTATGGTAAAAGTAGTTTATATTTCTATTCTAATGATTGAGATCTAGAAATATTTACTTTTCAAGATTACAAGAAGTAAGTTTATTCAATCCTGGAAAACTGATAACTAAAGTTTACCCGACAGTTATCATCAGTTCATTTACTTTCTATGTACACATAACGCCAGTCTGAATAACAAGGAAGTAAAAAGATAAAGAACCTATTCATTCTAAATTGTATATCTTTTCAGATAACGAAGTCCTGATCACAGATGGATTCTGTAGTTTGCTTTCTGTATATTAATGTCCAAAATGTGCTATCAGAAATAGACTACATTTTTCTGTACTTAAATAAGGTGAAATAGAGACAATGGAACTTTTTTTTTTTCAAAAGCCTCTCCTCTACTCCTGTGTTGCTGCAAAGAGTCCTGACGATGACATATAATACCGTCTCTCTCTCTCTCTCTCTCTCTCTCTCTCTCTCTGTGTGTGTGTGTGTGTGAAAAATATAGAGAATGTATTCTGTTGTGAATGCAACTAGAAGAAGCATACGTCTAACAGGTCATTATGTGATTCTCTGTGTAATAATGGTAGGTTTGATTTTAACATTTTATGGTATATTGTGATCTAAGAAAGCTTTTTATTAAAAGGCCACTTTTAAAACAAAAAATGAAACAAATGACGGGTCAAAAATGGCTTCTCTTGCTTAAAAATGTCATATATTAGGATTTAATTAATATTTTTACTATCCGTGTAACCGTTCATTTTTTATAGGTCTTTAGGTTTATATAGATTAAAATATAAAATATGTCAAATCTATCTTAAGTAGATTAATAGGAACCTGAAGGGAATATAGACCAAAGTATAATAAAACTAGACTCTGACAATCTAAGACTTGACAATAACATTCAAGCCATACCTGTTAATGTTTTTATGTCAAATGTTAACAGTACATTGCCATTTGTACGTTGAAATACTTGCACTGTGTAATGGGGACATAATGTAATAGATATTTATCCTTATGGTCTATTCAGTTTTGGTGTTAAAATTAATGTCGCTATTAGTGGATACGAACACTTCAGAAAACCAAAGTATAACCTGATCTATTTATACAAACACTAATTGACCAAATAGGCTTTTTAGAAAAAGGGAGTGGATCCATTGTAAAATAACCAATATTTAGCCTGGTAACAAATTATCGGACGTAGCCGGTGGGTAATGTTAATAGGCTTAAAAGAACTCTAAATAACCTTATGTTTTAGTGGAGAATAGAATATTAAGACTGTCATTAATACAACTTCTATCAATAGAGCACTGGTCTCATTGCGAAATTAGCTAACAAAGTAAGTGTCTCTCACATGGGCTAAATGTCTATACCAATCACTCTGCACACTCCTAATGTCTCACACAAATATTTAAGTAGCATTCACTACATGACCTCCAATGAACTAAATATGAGACCATTATTACTATCATTAACAAACTTTGTCGACTTGGGAGGTCAACATTAAAGAATGGACGGGCCTGCCATTGAGAGAGGTTCTAAACGAGGCAAAAAAAAAAGGATGGAATAGAGTGTGACAAGTCAAAAACTCGCTGTCAGAGTCACTCAAATTTATCACAGCATTAATTATTATTTATCTTTATTTATTTATTTTATTTTAATTATTTCCCCACCCTACCCCCAAATTCTTCACCCGCACCACCTTTTCCGCTCCAGGCTAGACTTAGTTGACCACATTGGAGATAGCTAGGCCACGTCTTTCTATTTATCTTCCCTTGACCGGGGCAAAGATACACACAGACTCTTTGATCTTATCGGCAGGATGTCTGACAGCCGCAGTGGACACCACCTTGTGTGGAATGCAAGTCACTCCTCCCCCCCCTTTCTCCTACGTCTCTCTTTGATCTAGGAGATTACTCGAGTCAAAGTGCCTCTCGACGTACCAATGTGCGACTCCCATCTCAAGTCTAATTCACCCACGGGTAAGATAATTCTAAGCCTAGGACATTTCCTGTTGCCGCCCGCATTTTCCAGGCCTATATAAAGTAGATCCAAATCAAATCAGACCCACTTATTTCTATCGCTTAGCAATCGAGTCTGGACTACTTCATACATTCTTACTCCTAGAGGAATACCTGGTGGTAAGCCGAACTTAATCACAAGTTCCATCTTAATTACTTTTGTGCTATTTCCACTGGATATTATCATGTATAGTTTATTATTTCATTTATATTTAATTAGTGCATTGTGTATTTCTCACTGTCGTAAGTAGAAAGCATGAACATGGCTAATGTATATTTTATGTATTGCATTAATCTATTAATGCTGCGTTGCTCAATTGATCGTTGATGCAACCATGTTTATATTTGTACATCTTATTTTATTTCCTTTATCTCGGCTGATCGCCTTGATGATTTTACTATCGCACTAATACTGTGCTTAGAAAGGAGATATGAGTTATCTCCCCTATATTGAATTATCTCCCCTGTAGCTATTTCACTCTAACGAGAGTTGCGCCGCTTGAACGGACACCCTCTCCATTCAAGCGCGCTCCATTGTTCTCGACCGACGGTCGTATGTAAACAAACCGTCTTGGTCGCTGACTACCGCCCATTTCACCCCCCCCCTTCTTTCTCTATCCACCTGTGTTGTTTATTTGAGATTATTATTTCCCCTTCTATGTACATTTTTATATTATTACTTTCCCTTTTAAGACCTTTTTATATTGCTACTGTCAGCCATCTATTTTCCAAATCCCATTTGTCATCATCTCCCCATTGTGCTCTAAAGCAATTTTACCAATCTGACGAATGCACCTCAGTCGAGAGCATCGATAAGATGTATGAGAGACATGTCCTAACTTGTCTTTATTTATCCGCAGCCTCTCTCAGGTATCTGCCTATTTGCCGCTTAGTGTCTACTCGACTCTACTCAACCATTTGCTATCGAGAATCACCTATTGCCTATGTGCTTAGTGCTATTCAGCACTGCACTTGCCTATTTGCTGTTCAGTGTCTACTCGACACTACTCAACTCTACTGCTTGGCGCTATCGGCCTTGCCCGCCTATTCGACAACCCACCTGTCAACTTATTAGGTGCGACGTCCCTATAGACCCAGATCTGTGCGAGACGTCATAGCTACGCCAAACTCTCTGCAACTCACTGGACTCATCCTGTCAACTACGCTGTCCACGGCAGATCAGCTCTGCCCGCAGTAACCCTGTGCCCACGGTAGCCGGCCACCTGCCCTACTGTGCCCACTACAGATATCAGAACTTTGGATTGAAACTCCACAAGAACTGAATCACCGGCGTCCCTCTATCCGCTAGAGCGCTACCTCCAGCTGCAGAACCTCAAGCCAGGACACAGCCAGCTGCGACATCAACAGGAAAACTAGCTAAGTCAGAGGACAAAGTGACATACTTTCTTATTAGGTGCAGGAGTGATGATTAAACATAGTATTCACTAGAGATAGATGCAAACCCCCCCCCTTTTTATTCTTACATGTAAATATTTATGTAAATAAATATTCTTCATTTTAACTTTGTATCTATCTTTCATTGCTTGTCTCGTTAGTATCTGCTCCCGATTCATATGTTGATAGGTTGGTGTGTGATAGCTTTAAAAATAATCATCCCCGAGACATTAAACGCGCCAAACACACGTCACATTTCCCCACCTGTCACATAGAGAAAGACGGTCGACAAATCTTGCCTGGTGCCCCAACGGTCCAACAGACTAAGGGATAGGTAAAGGTAAAAAAAAACAACATAGTTCCCGGTTCTCATGCTGAAAGACTATAATAAACTTTTGTATCATACTAGATGTTTAATTGTGTATATACTATTTCTGTGAAAAATATTTTGTATCGAATTAAAAGTCTCGTGGCCCAATCGAACTGATTTGTTTTATTGGTCAATCAGGGTTTCTATATGTATGTCAATTATATTATTCTATAAAGATGTGGACCCCAGCAACAGTAAATCTTTATATATATATAAACGCCTAGAGTGCGCTGGCTTATCTCTCGAACCTTTACTGAGAATCGATTGTGACAGCGATAATTGGGAAGCCATTGATGTTGGCATTGTCACAGCACCCAAGAGTCCATTCAGTGAGTACTTGAGAGTCGTAGATCATTCAAAATATGGAATAAATGCTACTAAATATAAAATGTAACTTAAAATTTACTATTTATTCAGAGCACAACTCTTAGATGTTCTATTTTTGTTTTTATAGGCCTAGTTGTTTGAATATCTAACAGTGCACACTATTTCAAACATTACGAACGAAAAAACAAATAGCTATGTTTGTAAATATAGACCGATTAAAAGAAGAAAAAAAGGGGGTACGGGTGTAAAATGTATGCTTAAGACATAATGTACAGTGTATTACGAAATGATGGTATTATCAAACCAACCCGAATATCACCGTCTCGTAATAGGTTGGTAAACTAGGTCTGCACATCAGTCTGTGGTGAGCCAAGCAAGAGTGTCTTTGCAATGCCAAGGTATTTTAAACTAACATCAAATTATAAGTCCAATCCAATTTTAGGTTACACATTTTGAGTATTACTGTTAGAACTATTCCTAAAGATTGGTTATACTAACGTCCTCTAGTCTTAATGAGACAGAATTTCATGTAGCTGTCTGTGTAGCATTCATACATAAATGAGGTCTGGAGTTCCTAGAATGTGTTACTCTTAACACCAGTATTCTGTCAGGTCTTAGTCCCCGAAAAAATATGAAGCAGTTTAGTAAAACAGAGAAATTCATTATTGGAAGCAAAAAAAAAATATTTATTTATATCTTTTGTAACTTAAAAATTGTATCTAAATTTTAAGAGTCAGTTTGACTTTTCAGAAACGTTTAAGCTTCTACTTATTGCCGTGGTTACAACTGCACACAGATATTGATCAAATGAATCTTTTCTCACTTTGAATGGTGAAGCACATACGATAGAAAAGACACTCATTAAGTCATGCTCCAATGACAAAGATGATCTTAATGAAGAGGCTACTAAGCAAAAGAAATACAAAACATTTTTTAGTATATTGTTGTTTCTGGAATATTGAAAGTCTTCATTCATC